>NC_091941.1:1200000-1500000 GCF_041260155.1 Ptychodera flava
CTTTTTGATAAAATCGTTGATATAGCGAAGAAAGGACGGTGGATGTTGTGAAATATATGTTAATATTTTTATAATGTTCATCAGACGGACTTTTTGTTCTGTTTTGAAAGCTAAAGAAAACCTTTTGCTTAACTTGATTATCCTTTACAATCTTATATGCACATGGGTAAAATGTAAAAAAACACGAATTCTTCATGAAGTTTTAAATCTGACTTAAATTTGACTTATTCCCGTCTTAGCAAGTTCATGCTCAGCCCAAATATTCAAGTCTACAGCGTTCTCTTTAATGTTACGGCAAGACATTTACCTAGCAGTTTTTCCACAGATAATTGTTGTGCTAATTCACACGATCTTTATTCAAATATGATATCAAAGGCGGAACGGAAATAATTGAAGATTACTAAAAGGACTTGAGGGGTCATGTTCAAATTTTTAACATTGGTTTGTGTGACAAAACGCAGTATCAAGTGGTATATCTTCTGAAAGTTAAAGTTGTTGAAGCTTCGAATGTTTTGGAATCTAAGCACCTTAGTTTTTATATTCCGTAAACCGTTTTAACTTCAAGAAACTTTGATCTGTTTATTTGTACATTTGTCGAGCGAAATTGTGGTATCAATTGTTAAAGAAAAAGAAGAAATGTAAACCAACATTGGTCTCAAAAGATTCGTACATCTGGGATGCACATTTTTGCCGAAGGCGTTCAACTGGACCATTCACGCTTTGTATTCTATGACGTCTGCAAGTCGTCAAATGATACTTTGAACTCTAGTTTCCTGCATGCGTGAATGCAAATTTGACCTCTGCAAGGGACCGGATTCACTTTTCTTGCATGCATCTGTTATTGCCATAGAGACATGTGAACTTTTTAAAAACTGCCTGCGCTTTAACAGGAGAGCAACCGATACTATACAATAGTCCTAACAGCTAGTTATAGACACCATCTCATTTCATCCATATCACAGATGTGTCACCCTCATCAAAAGCAAACAAACGCTTCCTTTCCAGGTCAAGGGTCACTTGAGTGGGATTGCGGACTGAATACTGATTGTGTCAATGGTCGCTGCCTACGAACACAGACTGGCTATACTTGTGAATGCTACAGTGGCTATAAACTCGATAGAACTAGAAGCAGATGTATCGGTAACAAATGCTTTCATTTCTGAACATTCAAGTTGCTTTGCTCGGGTAAAATATAGCTTGCAAGTATATATTACATTGAACAAAATCTCGATAATGTAGTCGGCAATGAGACAATGTACGTATTATGAGCAAGATGGGTCCAAACACAGGTGTCCGGAGTTGCCGGTGTACATGCATAGAGAGAGATTGCATGTACACCGGCAACTCCGGACACCTGTGGTCCAAAACTACAACTATTATATTTACAGCAGGTGTCCTTAATAGGTAAGCATATCTTCCAGACATACAACTAGACAATATTTAATATCAGTGACGTTTAGAGTTAATCGTATGAATCAAGGTGCTATTCGTTTTGTCCTAAATTCGTGTGACCGGCGCTTTGTAGAAGTCTATAGAAATCCAAGGCTACATTCACAAAAGGGAAGGGGTGCGAGGGTTTGGAGTCAAGAACATTTTTCGAATACTTCTCCCATGTCACGTAAAAATAATTAAAATGCCTCTCCCCATCGCATATGCAAAAAATTAAGCTTCCACTTGTCAGACTGCATAAATTGATGAACTTTTGTCTTTTGCAAAACTGGTCAAAAACAACTTCAAGTCAAGAACAATTGAAATTTTGTTCCTAGATTACAACCTAGATTATACATTCATTGTTCTGAATAGGGTTTATGTTAAGTAATGGATAATATATATCAGATTTTGTGAAGACAGTTTATTGACATGGCATCGAAAGGAAAGCAGTGACGATCTCATATTAGAAGAGGCAATTTTCATGGTATCGCATAAGACTAATTACGTACTGTAAAGGAAATACATATTTTCACATTATATATCCAATAAGCATTGTAATCATTGCACGGTGAAGATGATTGCATTCTGGCATAAAAGTTAGCAGACCACTAGTTTTCCAAGGTATTGACGTCAGTCCAATCTTTTCCAGGTAGATACATGTATGCTTAAAGTTCACAGAAAGGAGGGCCAATGTTGAGTAAACATACATTCCAATACATTCAAGAAACCTTTGAAACCCTAAACAAGTACATTTTTCTGTATTAACTCCTTAAATTAGACAAGAATATTCAAGAAATCTGTATCTCAAGAAAATATAGAAAACGAAAATGTCATTTGCCTCTATATGAATTGTCAGTTTACAAATAATATAGCCCTACTCGGTGATCATAACATTGAAACCAACTTGCCTGCATATTGTTCTTCCTTTATAAGCTAACTATTTTGTCGAACTGAAAAACATTGCTTTGTTGTACTCAAAGCCTTGTTAATTCATGACTGTAGAGGGCTAAATTAATGTACTCACAGCATTGTTAGTTCATATGACGTAGAGGGCTGAAAGACGTACACAAACAAATGTAACAGTAAAAGAATGGTATTATTCTGTTGATTTTTGTGGGCATTGGGGGCGCACCTCCAGAATCTACCACTGATTTTTTTTTTCAATTTAAAATACTGACACTAACTCTCCGTTGTAAGTGGGGATACGAGTTCATTTAGTCACGCTGTCATCTTTCTCGTACCAGTGATCCAGAATAACTATCGACCAAAACAATAGAACCATTACCTAGCGTGTTTTTCTTCAAGCAAATACACTTCCACCTTTCTCTTTGCATGTGTGTTGAATATCTGCCAAAAGTAAGCCCTGACCATGTTCAGTACTCTGATTTTCAGTGTTCATCAACAGAATTATCTAAGTGGATTCAAATGAATCCAGACTTTATACGTGTAAGTCCATGAGCCACATAGTAAAACACTTTCAAACTCCCCCAAATCACACTGGCACCCACTTCCCATCGTTTGTGAATTCTGGCCAATCATTAAATTACTAGAGAGTTCGCCTAACATAAACATAACATCATCACAAACTGTTCTAGTAAACTTCTGTTTTGTTTTACCTCGACTTAGACGGGCAGATTCTTCCATCAGCTTTAACTCTGAGCAGTTGATTGACTGTGCACAACTTTCAAAGGAGAACAAAGGACTAAAATCACATAAACAGTCAGTGTCAATGTCAATAAACACTACTGCGAGAACCAGGGATTAAGGACTGAGCCTGCATGTGCATCTGGAAACGGCAGGGTCTTACCAACAATACCAGTAATACTATAGAAACTTATTGACTGGCCACTAGGCCAGGATGCGGCATTTGGAATACGTTTGTTTTCCTTTGCTGGTACCCAAATACGGCCAGTCAAAGTGTTTTAAACAACCTTCATCGACCTTCCCTATTTAAGATCGAAAACTGTCTCTGCTTTCATTTATCTACAACGGTGATGACAATTCCATTTTCTTTTACGTTTTCTGGAATGTGCACATGCATGCATGGATGAGGTTTTCAACCTTGTCTAGGCCTCGGTTGCCAATTTTTTACCTCGTCAAGTAACAATTCTGAAATAGTTCACTTGTGTAAACTCGCTCTGTTTATGCATTACATGTATTGTCATTATGACGCATCTTTGGTGATCTCGAATTGATGAATCGCGTCAGAGTAAAGGGGTAATTGATAGTGTGTGTTATATCCAAAAGGTCAATTCATACAATAGCTTGAAATAGCTTGTGATGACAAACACGACATCAGAGTCACGACAGTGTCTGTGAAACTCAAGAAAATTATATTAAAGTCGTCGGACGACTGACGGACGACCAATTTTTGTTTTCTCTGCAGATATCAATGAATGCAGATTATTCACAAACCTATGTTGGAATGCTAGATGTATCAACATGCCTGGTTCATTCAGGTGTTTATGTCTTCCTGGCCATGTTGAAACCATCCGTAATTTCTGTATCAGAAGACCTTATCCGTGAAGCAAAGAGAACTTCTTCTGGGACATGTTGAACGTGTTCGGTTACCTGAGTCGCTACTGCGCAGACATTTCGTCGGTGATTTATGTAAATAGCGTTCATTCAAAGGATCAATAGATTTGTGCAAAGACTGAATAAAAATAATACTAAGAGGACAGAGACAGTTAATCGAGGTGTTGGAAGATTACAAGATAAACATCGTCGTGCAGCTATACATCGATTTGATCTACTCTTCAAGTGGAAGTAGAAAAATTCTTCATATTTATCTCAAATTTTTATTTTTTACATTTATCATTTCCATTCTACTGTTTGTTGTGTTTAGTTTTGTAATTGGGTGCAGCCTCTGCGTGTTTTCTATGTATTTGGTTGTGTTTGCTTTATAAAACTCTGTAATTAGGTTTTTGAATGTCTGTCTGTGTCATTTTTACTTACACTGCTGCCATTATATTATAAGAGAAGCTATGGAGTAAAGGATCTGTATTGCTTAATGTGTAACGTTCTCAGAAATTTCCCGCCATTGCTTTCGGCAAATTTTGTCATCGTTCGATACTCAAGTTTCCTATCAACATTTATACTTCTGATACATATAGGAATCATTGGGTACAATTAATAAATATTTCGCCTTGCAAAATGAAAAACCAGAGACATCCTGGCACCGAAGTTATTCGCATAGAGCAACTTTAAAAACAATATCCATTCCCTTTTCCAAAGTAACAAAATAACGTTACAGTGTATCAGTGGCAGTGTCAAGGCCACACTTCAGCAGTTATTATTGCCATTTGAACGTATTGACACACTATCTTCGTAGTGTGAAACCTGTCTCAAAGTGAGCACATTGTCCAAATTATATCGGCTTTCATACTTGGACAATAAACGCCGGTCAAAAAATTGCACGTCCAGCTTTCCCCAATTTACAGGAAAATAGATACATGTGGCTAGTGCACATTGAGTTTAAGAAAGTGAAGTCAGGGGATATGATAGAGCACAGAAAACACAAAGTCCATGAGCGGAGAGCTAGAGTCGTCTGCAGCTTTGAAAAAATTATAGCACAGAAAAAACTTCTAAGAACGCGCTGAATGTTGCGCCGCACTAGAACAGGAGTTGGAAGTTTGCACTGCATCAAAGCAGGATTTTGAAAGTTTGCATTCCATCAGAGCGGGATTTGAAAGTTTGCATTCCATCAGAGCGGGATTTGAAAGTTTGCACACCATCAGAGCATAATTTTATGTAAAAGTTTGCACTACATCAGAGCAGAATTTTGAAGAGTTCGTTGACGATAAATCGAATGCAACAAAGCACGTCAATTGCAGGGTTTTCGCCAGTCATTCAGCTTTGGTGACCTGCATGACATGAAGTGTACGCATCAAAAAGAATAGCCAACGACGTAGTTGCGGTTCAGTCTCCATGGATACTGGTGCAATGTTATGTTCATGTTTTGAATGAAAATTACAAAACAAAACCATCGGTTTAACTTTTTCATTTCGCTGTTATTTTTTACACTATTTGAGATTACACATCTCATGAAGGTTAACTAAAACTCTATGGTTTTATTTCTTTGAGTTTCCCTCCCTCCCTCATGAAATGGTGAGTTAATGATCGTTTGGCTGTCCTGTGTTTCACCTAGTTTTGCACATGACTATTATCGCTCAGGTATTCGTAATTTCTCTGTGAATTTTTTGCCAAAATATCATGGAAAGGGCAGCATATAAGGGAAATTGAATCTGTATCGCTCATCAATATTTAGCTGTGCAGCGAGGAAATACGGCGAAATTTCAACATGACGCGGAAGGTGGATTTGGCTTTCTGTAAGAGTACTCGACGTATGTGTGGCGAAAAGTTTAGACGCTATCAATGCACAAAATCGTTGCCTTTGGGTCGTATTGAAAAATCTTAAGAAAGAGTGAAAGCTGTTCCAACTATCCTCCCGCTACGATTTGAATTTCTGCCAACCTGCCAACTTGCCCACTAGTTTTTCATTCTCCCCACTTTATATTGAAAACTCCCTACATGACCCTTTCCATTATAAAAACTCTCTGTTGCCCTAACTTAACCACATGATCTAACCTCTTCTTCGCAAGCAACAGCCAAATTCCACTCGAAGTTTTTTCTCAAAGTTGACCGCGGAGGAAAAGGAAAACAAATCCTCATCCACTGTCATGAAAAAATTGTCCGTCCTTTAAGAAACCACCTTTTTTCGCGAACAGTTTGCTTGATATTCCCTCTCCTTATTCCCTACTGTCACAAAGCGAAAAGACTACGGAGAAGTGCATGACTTTCGTGTAGGGCTAGTTGGTAAATTTTACTTATTTGGACGGGATTTAGTGAGATCTATACACAATGTGATTTTGGACATCAATCTTAATTTCTAACGACACCATTCGACGGAGAAGCTGTGTTGAATGTGTTCCTTACGTTCATGACATAATATTGTTTTCATATTCCATTCAACACTGGGATAGGTCGTCATTTGCTTCATTCGACATTGAAGAGCCTTGTTATAGATTCAATATGAGAAGGTTAGTTTTTAAGGGCCATATGCCGAAACTTACGGAATTCAGTTTTTTCGACCCGTCGCTGAGCTTATACCGTCGCCATTCGAGTGTCTTGAACATTGCGTACAATTTAGGGAGCTTTCAGTAATTACAGGGGGGTGGGCCAGGGGAATTTCGCGCACACCTATCCTCCTGTCTAAAATGTG
Organism: Ptychodera flava; assembly: GCF_041260155.1. Classification (NCBI taxonomy): domain Eukaryota; kingdom Metazoa; phylum Hemichordata; class Enteropneusta; family Ptychoderidae; genus Ptychodera; species Ptychodera flava. Next base: position 1,206,653 of record NC_091941.1, read on the forward strand.
ACCCTCCCCCTTGTCCGATATTCTAAACCTTGACCCTCCTCCCCCCACCACTGTGGTACTCTCCCCAGGAATAACTGAAAGAGTATCAGCTAATTTACATAACAATAGGTTCAATTGTTATGTTAGGGACAAATTACAGAGGGGAAGGCTGGGGTTTTTTGAGGGACAGTCACAATTTATCACGCAAGAATTTTTGAAGAGATATGGTATTTCATACATTTGAGGGAGGGTCACCATATTTTGTGCAACTATAAGAAGGCAAGATGTGCCTGATTTAGTGCTTTATCCAAAAATATCAAATCATAATACATTGAGTCCATCAGGCAAATTATTGACAATTTTCCCCCACAAAACATGCTATATCTGTATATTATATATGTTTGATAATGTATTTAAATGTACTCTGCTTGAATTGGGAAGTAAAATGTGTATTTGTGTACAAGAAATATTTCTGAATTTCATCTAAAAAGTTGGTTCACTATCCATGGTGTCTATGATGAAACTATGAATAGTTTTTTCCAATTCAAAAATAAGTAAATCTGTGCATTTATGTATGCTGGATTATTTACATTATTGTTCTTGATCAGACTACAGTGGTTACAAGTCCATGGTTGTGCAAGAAATTTGATTTTGGAATTTCACCGAAATGTCGATTGACTATGCATGGGGATCTATGATGAAAATAGGAATAATTTTTTTCCAGTACAAAATTAGATAAATCTGTGCATTTATGTATGCTGGATCATTTACATTATTGTTCTTGATTAAACTAGAGTGGTTACAAGTCCATGGTTGTGCAAGAAATTTGATTTTGGAATTTCACCGAAATGTTGATTCACTATGCATGGGGTATATGATGAAACTATGAATAATTTTTTTTTCCAATTCAAAAATAGGTAAATCTGTGCATTTATGTATGCTGGATTATTTACATTATTGTTCTTGATTAAACTAGAGTGGTTACAAGTCCATGGTTGTGCAAGAAATTTGATTTTGGAATTTCACCGAAGTGTCGATTCACTATGCATGGGGTCTATGATGAAACTATGAATATTTTTTTCCAATACGAAACTAGGTAAATCTGTGCATGTATGTGCGCTTGATTATTTATATTAATGTTTTTGATTAAACTAGAGTGATTATAAGTCCATGGTTGTGCAAGAAATTTGATTTTGGACTTTCACTGAAAAGTTGATTTACTGTCCATAGTGGTCTATGAGAGAAATATGCACAATTTTTTCAAATATAAAACTGACAATATCTTTGCATTTATGTATATTTGATAATTGATATACACTTTTCCACCAGTTGCAGTTACTTACTGATTTTTGTCTATAATTTATTGTTGCATTCTCAAAAAGGAACAACTATAGCCATAAAAAGAGAAAAAATAGCATAGCTGTTTTGAGAATATCATACGTTATTGCATCTCCTAATTCTAAAGCGCTCCTATGCATCAAAAATAGAATTCATAAATGAATAATATATTATTCATCACGTGAAAGATGTCGGAAGCTCACTGCATCATCGACAGTAATTGAGACATTCAGTCGTCGGCTTCCTCAACATCGTCTGGTTCGGGACATACGCCGATCACCTCGTCAACCTCCCAGTCACAGTACCCTCGACAACAATCGCCATCTTTGGTACACTCCTTTCCTGCTGGTAAACAAGCTGCACCTGGAGCTGGCCCAGGGGCCGCACTGTACTGGTCCTGTGTGTTGTGCAATAGAAACTTGTATCACATACAATGGAAACTGGATCAATTGTGAATTATTAATCTTATCAATTTACACAACATTCAAACTCCATCCGACATACATACACACAAACACATATCATTACTCTGTACTTGAAGTAATTTGTATTATTATTTATTATTTATGCATGTGTATGTGTATGCGCGCGTTTAAATATATAAGAGACCAAACAGGGTACTACGTTCCCGAGGGTGACCATTTGCCCGACGTAAGAAGAACATATGGTCTCCTTCCCCGAGGGTACCCATAGTACCTTATTACATGCCTCGTATATCGAACGTCGCGCTGCATAGGATTCAATGGTAACTCATCGATGACGTCGCGGGCCGCATAGTCATCACTGGACTGAAAGTGAACCGGAACTATTTTCAACTGGAAAACTTTTGGATGTGAAAATCTTGAAATTTCATGTTTTGCACAGAAAATCCGGTTTTTGGAAAATTTCGCATAAAAATATCGATCAACCGCATAACAGTAGTTTAAATATATCAATGCGCCATTCGTTGATGAAAATCGTTCTATTTCTAACAGTTTTTCGTCTAAAATGAAAATAAAGCATTTGACTATAATTTGCCAATAAACGCAAATATTTTTGGTGCAAACTGAGTAAGAGAGGCATATAATAAAAACATTATAGCCCAAACAAGGGACTATATACCATCGGGGCAGGAGACCATTTGCCCTCCTTACGTCGGGCAAATGGTCACCTTCCCTCGGGCACATAGTCCCTTGTTTGGGCTATAATATATATTCTTTGAGCTATGATGTTTTTATAAATTCCACTCTTACATAATTTTCATTTCCATTTTTTTTGGTTTACATAAAGATGACAATCATATGCTTTATTTCAATGTTAGACGAAAACTTGTTGGAAAAATAGAAGAATTTTCACATTGAACGGCGCGTCACAGTTATGTGGTTTCTTTACATTATTTCGCATTTTGTGGAAACGATATTCCCTATGTAAAACGTACAATTTTATAAGTTTTAAATCCAGAAGTTGTCAATTTCAAAAAAAATAAAAATAAAAAAATCCTGTTCTCTTTCAGTCAAGTGATGGCTATGATCTCCGCGACAAGTTACCTTAATTGAATCCTATGAAACATGTACTAATGTGTACATGATAATGAGATATGGTATTGAAATGGGATATGGATTCTATGCAATTCAATTACTGAATGCCATGTGTGTCTCGTGATAATCGCATAAGCTTCATCAGTCACAAGTTTTTCACAGCATGCGAAAAGTTAATGTTTACTAACCAGCATGGTCACCAGAACCAGGAAGGTTACAACGATGCACAGAGCCAGTTTCATTCTGAAAAATTGATCATCATCGTTATCATCATCATCATCATCATCATCATCGCAATGATATCATCCCATGAAAATTATTATCAACATTCCAGAGAAGGTTTTATCACTAGCATTACAAACGAGATGATCATTAGTATCCTGACTATGAGCATCACATTATTCTTATCACTTCACAGACATCAACATTTTCCATCTAGGGTAAAAACTGCGGTGATAATGACAGTTAATGAGTGTGGTTCACAATAAAGAATAATTTGTAGGAGAAAACGACAGTCTTGCTCACCTTAATGTTACTTTCAGCACAGATTGTCGCCGAATACTTATGAACGAGAGGTATCGTGACACCTGTCTTAAAATTGTGTCTGGTCAACTTAAATTTATAGGTAGATGCACCAGGATATTCTGGATTACATACCAGTACACGGATGGCAGTTTACCAATTTTGAAACCAGAGTGGCCGTATGGTTTTCTTCTGGTGGGTTTGTTGACACATATTTTGTTGATATATAATCTTAGAATTCCAGACTTCCTAAAAAAGATGCTGGTAGAGTTTTGCACAGACAAAGCCCGCCAAGCGGTATTATTGCAATAATGTATGTTAGAAGCGACTGCCGTATATTGACAAGTTGTCTTTGGACTGCTATTTTCTCTCTGTTTCACGGTTTATGTGAAGGAGAAAGTAAATCGAAAACTTACGAAATGCTTTCCTAAATTCTGTTTGTCTGTTTCTTTAAATTTTGTTTGGTTATGGCCAGATGCTACCTGAACATTTAGGAGACACTTCATTGCATTTGACATGGACAGAAAAGTACGTGTAAGGGGTAAAGTAATAAAAAGGTGTAAGTTTTGTTCGACTACGGTGCTAGGCCGCTAGCTTGTCCTCGGAGCTGAGTTAGGTAATCGGGAACGTGATCTATGTACATTTACATTTCATTGAACAGATGTTCAGCTGCTTGTGGCGTCATCTTTTTATACTGCAATTTGATACAACCCCGGGAATTCACAACAGAGAAACTATCACGGAATCAAAAGTCGTCGCATACAGCAAGACATTCACTTCGCATAGTTTATCTAATTATAGCAAAACATATCATTAAGCAATCACTCTGTTGGACAACTGCATTGCTGGCTGGCCTGGTGGCCCCATTGCCGTCTGTGCATTAATCCTCACTGCTGGATTAATTTAATATTAGACATGCGCCAAATATTTGGATACATCAATAATAATTGACCACCGATGTGATGTGATCGCTAGCCAGTAACAACGGCGCATGTCCAAGTAAGATACAAAATACAACTCCCTTCACCCATTTACCACCATGGTTTGAATCTATTAAAGTCAACCGTTTTCTCTGGTAGAGTTGGACCTGTGCAAAGGAAAACAAAATGGGTCAAAGGTCGAGCACTTCTAACTGACCGATATTCAGCTTGACATTCCCTGTACAAATAGTCGCACTGGTATAAGATATTGATTACTTGAATTCAATTGTAAATAATAGTAAACCACACTAGACATACAGGTAATGTTTACAAAATCAATCCTTAGCAGTTGGGTGTGACAATTCCAAATGGCGGACAGGCAACGTAATTGAGGAGAATTGTCTAATGGCCTAGATTTGACATATATCAATCAAATGCGTTGGTAAAGTAAAGATTGAAACTTTTGAAGGACTGGTATTTCCGACAGGCTAAAGTAATATATTTGTGGGTAGAAATATAATTTCCTTGATTTTGGACTTGTCATCGACTTGTCATGTCAGACCTGCCTTTCTCAAAACTATTTACCGAGGTTCTATCTTCGGCATCTAACACTCTTGGCCTTCGATCGACTATCCAAACAACACCTGTGCGCGGAGTACCATCGAGAACCGAAGGCTCAAGGGATACTGGAAGTGCCGATGACACGATGCCCAGTGATTCCTTGATTTGTAATGTAAACAATAGTCCCCGATATTATATCATCTGAGAGCAATCGTTGTTTACCCAGGAAATGCATTGAATACCCGCATTTGAATGTAAGTTTTTTGTGTGTACTGGACAACCATCCCTCTCTCCAATATAAGATATGCGAGTATTAATAGTTGTTAATATGCTGTCTTGCAAGTCACTGTTCACGTAATAGAATCTGTTCTACACCAAATACAACATAGTATCTATTGGGCACGAATTATGTTGAGATTAAATATTCATAAAATGAAGTGAGATCAGGACCGGACAATGAAACTATGGTGTTTTATTTTTAATATTGGTACCACTGTGAATTCATTAGTTTACCTTTGTGCTTGTCTTATGGTACATGCTTTCTTATTTTTTTTAATATTGATTGCCACTGAGTCAATACCGATGGACACCGCTCCCTCTATCACACTATCGTACGTCTGAAAAACACGACAGGGCCCTGGCTAGACACGCAGCTGGACAACCAGGGCAGGAACTCTCAGTCTCGAGTGCTGTCACCTAGGTTACAAGGTGTGAGAGGTTATCGCAGAAATTGTTTGTGGAAATCGTTATCAACGGACACGAATTTCCTGAGAGTTGGACATTTTTACCCAAAATAAGCATTCTGTATATCAAAACACTCAGAACAGAAACAGCATATCCCATTATCTTTACATTATTTTTCAAAACTTTTGATTCATATTTTTTGTCATCCTAGGCAATGTGGATATCTCTGAGAGTGTTGGAGACAACCGGAAATAAATCATTTAGTGGAGCATGTTTTGATGACGTAGCAAACTACCTGTCGTCCACTGATCTTTGTGACACGTTGCATATTGGCCACGTCAGAGTGTTCATTCAAAAATTTTGTTTTTCCTTCAAACAACACTACTGAAACTGCCTTTGCATTCTTCGCCAGTGATACGATGTCGATGGTCATGATCTTTTTCGCTTACGTTTTTCTATGCGGAGTGCTATCATTCGGAGAGGCGGCAGTTGACGAAAGAGAGTCCCCATGCACTTTCGGAACAAAAATCACGTTAACCGGTCAGAAATCCGGCGTTTGTCCAGGCATCAAACAAGCGATGCTAACCCTGGATGACAGTGAGCAAGATGATGGCAGCGAGAAACAGTCATTCTTTGCTATACAATCATCGAAGGATTTTGCGGAGCTGGTCAAGCAACTGAAAACTATGCAGAACGTCTTAGAATCTATCAAGAACCAATTCGCTGAGATGAAAACTAAATTTGAAAGAAGTGAAAGAAGTGACGAGAATGAAAACTTTCAAGCAGATCAGAGTGGCGTATTAACAATGCGTGAGTATGCTAATTTTCCCACCATTATAACTGTATTAATAATGGATCATATTTTCCACACTAAAACTATGATAAAGATTTGATTTCCGATTATGATGATGTGATTGTAATTACAGAAAACGAAGAACAAGAAATTGTCATATCGCCAACTATTGAATTGAACACGCACATTGAAAAACAACCATCCGAGTCTGTGGCAAGAGCGGAGAAAGTTATGAAAAACACAGTTGGTAAGCATGAATTTGTCTGTTTTCTGTACATGTTTGACACATGGAAAGTTTTTATGATGTGTATGGTAGCCGGCACATGTTACACAGTCGCGTTTTAAGTCTACAGACAAACGCCCTCAAGCTTGTGAAAACTACGAATAAGAGGAACTCCCCTTGACGTGTGTATCACCCCAATATGTTAATAATTAACCCAATATGTAATACTAACCAAATATGTAATAACACTTAACCCAATATGTAATACTAACCCAATATGTAATAACACTTAACCCTATATGTAATAAAAAATGAATTTGGGATATAATACTGACCACAATAAGACTAAAATATGCATAGCAACCATGATCACGCCCCTTCACAACCTGCAGCATTTCTAAAATTTGATAATTTTTCAAAATTTTTTTTGTGTTTTTTTTACCCAATATGTAATACTAACCATGTAAGAACATTTCACCTAATAAGTAGTAATATTCGATCCAATTTGTAATACAAAACGAATAGGTAATAAAATTCTAACCAATATATAATCCACCCAGTACGTAATAGCATTTAGCCAAATACGTACATTCGCATACAAAATCACTTCAACGTCCAATCCTCGGGACATTTCTTCACAATCTTCAAATTAAATTCTCAACCTTCAAGTGCTTGTGACATATCAATGGAGTATGTTTTCAAAGTACATAACATTAATTAATGAGGTACTATGGAATCGATAGAGACCGTGAAGTTGATATACTGAAGATACACTGTGGTAAGCTTAAGTCTGGCTGTTTCGCGCCTGAGACGACTAAGATAATTTTGGCATGCGAAAGCCAACAAATGTGTCTGCAAACAATGAGTACAATACGACAAAATGAAACGTTCTGCAGAACATAGAATAACCAATGAACATAGAGTACTAGTGGCAATAATATAAATGCCAGCTTTTATATTTCCATTTTATTTGTTGAGTTTAATTTTATATAACATTTGAAGAAGCTGTAACATTTGCAACAGTTAGGTCAACTTCAAAATTTATTGTGAACCAAGTAAACTCGGTTTCATTCCATCGATAAAAAATGTAGTAGCCAGTCATCCGCCAGAGTCTGTGGTGTTTTACGTAAACACTTTGTCATCTGTATCATGCATGGTGATCACTTCAAGTCTAATGCAATGTAGTTTTTCTTCATGAAATGTAATTAGGAAATCGTAATGTAATAAATGTAATAAAATTTCCATGCATTCTCTATGGGGACTTTATTACATATTGGGTTAACCCAATATGTAATAAAACGTCAATGCATTCTCTATGGGGACTTTATTACATATTGGGTTAACCCAATATGTAATAAAACGTCAATGCATTCTCTATGGGGACTTTATTACATATTGGGTTAACCCAATATGTAATAAAACGTCAATGCATTCTCTATGGGGACTTTATTACATATTGGGTTAACCCAATATGTAATAAAATTCCAATGCATTCTCCTTAGTGGACTTTATTACATATTGGGTTAACCCAATATGTAATAAAATTTCCATGCATTCTCAATGGGGACTTTATTAGTGGACTTTATTACATATTGGGTTAACCCAATATGTAATAAAATTTCCATGCATTCTCTATGGGGACTTTATTACATATTGGGTTAACCCAATATGTAATAAAACTTCCATGCATTCTCTATGGGGACTTTATTACATATTGTGTTAACCCAATATGTAATAAACCTTCCATGCATTCTCTATGGGGACTTTATTACATATTGGGTTAACCCAATATGTAATAAACCTTCCATGCATTCTCTATGGGGACTTTATTACATATTGGGTTAACCCAATATGTAATAAAACTTCCATGCATTCTCAATGGGGACTTTATTACATATTGGGTTAACCCAATATGTAATAAAACTTCCATGCATTCTCTATGGGGATTTTATTACATATTGGGTTAACCCAATATGTCATAAAATTTCAACACATTCTCCTTAGTGGACTTTATTACATATTGGGTTAACCAATATGTAATAAATCTTCCATGCATTCTCCTTGGGGAACTTAATTACATGGAAGGTTTATTACATATTTAGTTTATCCAAAATAGATCGTTAATTACATATTGAGTTAACCCAAAAAATATTGTGTGGGGGCACATATTTTGAGAGAATACCAAAAATAGATAAATGAATATTTCTTTCTACCCCATAAAGTAAGCCTTATAAACGAAAGGCCAGTATTATCATTCAATCGAAGTTGGTCACTTCAGCCTTTCAGAGCTATCATGTATAGTTTCTTCTCTTTATTAATCTGTTGAAACATTTATGTCTGGATAATATTCCCGTTTATTTGCCCATAATGTTGTGATATTACACATCATATTAATATATCGGTAGTCGCTTTCATATTTACCATAAATTGTGTTTGGTTTTATGAATGTTGACAGCCATAAGCGTTCTGCATGTAAACAAACAAGCGAAAAATTTGAACCATTGCTGTCATTTTCTGATTGTTGTAAGGTCAGGAACTAGCAATAACGGTGAAACTTTTCCTTCCGTATTGCTAAATGATTATAAGAAATGTGTGTGTTTTCAGGTATTGTCCGCTGTATGAAATTAAGGAACAATTAAAACTAAAATTTAAATGCTCGACGACGGCTTGATTAGGGTACCTGGGCGTTCTTAGCTTTTTTGCAAGTTTATTGATCTCAATAATTGTCTCCACTTTTATCTAAAGTTTTGAAGTGTTTTGGCTACACAGGGACGTGTTGATGGTTGTTAGGCATTTTTGTATTATTTTGCTTAGTATCATATCCCAAGTTTAGTTTTATTACATATTGGGTTAAGTGTTATTACATATTGGGTTAGTATTACATATTGGGTTAAGTGTTATTACATATTGGGTTAGTATTACATATTGGGTTAAGTGTTATTACATATTGGGTTAGTATTACATATTGGGTTAAGTGTTATTACATATTGGGTTAGTATTACATATTGGGTTAATTATTACATATTGGGGTGATACAGACGTGGCCTGTGCATGCGTGATTAACGATATTAAACATCATGCGAACCGTCGTCGCAAGGTGTTTTATGTGGCATTCCGCTTACAACCGATAATTAATAGTAAAGTGAGTTCTAAAAAGTTTTCAATTTTATCTCATTCAGTCGACAGAAGTGAGCAAACAGAAGGATCGAAGACAAATGTCGAATTTGCATCTAAGCAGAGAATAAAGAGAAACGTCGGGAAAGAGAGATGCAATTGCCGATCTCAGCCATGTCACATTGTGGAAAACTCTAGAGATTTAGTCGATGACGTCCGTATGTATATATATGTTTCCTTTCTTAATGGTTTGGTTGCTTCACCAATTGTACGGAAATGTGACTAGATGATAGATGTGAAACAATAAAGATAAAAGACAATAGGCTGAATGACATGATATAATTTAATTTAAATACATGGAGTTTGAATAATTTTGTTAAATCGCAACCACTTGATGGACATCTCAGAGTCGAGACTTTACTTTCAAAATTCGTCGTATGGAAGTTATTTAATTTATTGAAAAGGTACATACAATATGTATCTATACGCAGTTGTTGCAGGAGAAGTTTTGGGTAGGTTGCTAGGAGCATTAGATTAAATAAGTTCATAGTGTTTCATTTGGAACCTATGCTCCGAATCATGGCGTCCTAATTAATATTTACCATTTAAATGTTGTGTTCCATCATTCCCTTTCACAGAATCTAAACTTTCGAAACACGCAGTCGCAGTTTTTAATTTGGATGAAGATGTCAGTGACTCTTCCGGGAATGGTTACCATGGTAACAAAATCGGAGCTGTTATCTTTGAAAAAGATGTTGGAGTACGACGAGGAGCATTGCGTTTATTGGGTAATAGTAAAATCAATGTTGACAAATTCCGGTTACATCCTTGGGGTAACGGCTTTGGCGTCAGTCTATGGGTCAAGAGAACTGGTAATTGGGACAGTGAGCAGGTGATCCTTTCCAATGGTGCTGCGGAATACGGAACTTGGGATGTGCGCATGGGAAGTCAGATGGCCGGTCAAATGATGGGTGCAAATATCTTCACCTGTTGGGATCCATACAGAAGGCAATGGACCTACCAAGATGTTTTAGCTGAACACAATACTTGGCATCACGTTGTCGTGTCCTTCGACAGTACCAACTTCGACTTCTATCTCGACGGCACCAAACGACAGAAGACGGTGCGTGGGGGATGTTCAAGCGACACACCTATACGAGACACTCCACTAACCATTGGCGGTGGAGGGGTGGGCTCTTCCGGTCAGTATTTCATGGGAACGATCGATGAATTGATTATCTTCAACACCAGTCTCAATTATAACGATGTGAAGTATTTGTACAGAGAGAACAGCCCGAATGAGTGCACAGATATCTACCTGGTGGCCTACTTCCCATTCGATGAAGACTTTAACGACCATTCGTGCCATGGTCGGCACGGCGACAAGGGGGAGGGTCAGTTCATCGACCCATCGGACTCCATCACGGGTTCTGCGGCAAACTTTGGTGGAAGAAGCAGAATGGAAGTTAGTCTTCTGCACGGGTATCCATGGGGCTCTCAGTTTTCCGTCAGTTTTTGGTACAAGCGCACAGATAACTTCAGAAAGGAACAAACGCTGGTATGGCACAGCACTTGGGAAATCCGCACGGGCACGAATTCCAAAATTGCAGCAGTCCTCAAGAGTAAAGAGAGAGACAGCGAGGCCGGCAGACTAGTCTTTGGTCAGAGTTCGACTTATCCTTACAAGAACGTCGAAGCAGCTGACGATGAATGGCACCACGTGGTGCTAAGCTACGACGGATCTCTGCTTCTCTTCTATCTCGACGGAACCAAACAAGACGGCGAGGAGGAGGGCTGTTTAGGAGACGTTGTAATTGGAGATGCACCATTGATGATCGGAGGTAGAGTCATAGTACAGCAAAAATCAGATGTGCCGATGGGTTTAACAAAACGTGGCTCCCGTGGTCATGATTACTTTACTGGTCTCATTGACGAATTGAAGCTATACAGGCGCGTTTTGTTTGAAGAAGATGTCCAAATTTTATATACCCGTCTGTACGATGACTAAATCCTTTACAACAGCGAGTAGTGACACGTCCCTCTACGGGACAATGGTAGTGAGTTATTCTAAAGTACGTGAGTAATATATATGTAAGGTCTCCATAAGTTTTATTGTAAAAAATCACCAATATAAATGATTGAATTCTTTTTAGAAGAGTAAAGTGTGCGCAGAACATAGATTACGTAGAGGTTTGGGTAGGGTCCGAAAAGGCTATTCTGGTAGCAATAAAAGTACAGGTAAAGCTATGGTTTGTTGATTTGGTTCCAGTTTGTGATATAACATCAAGGATGTTTGCAAATAATCTCGTGCATTCTTTTTTATTCTATGTGGAAACATTTTAGTTTGATAGGCGACAATTTTCATTTCATCTGAACATATTTTCGTTTGATTGGTGAAAATTTAACTTCCTGGCATCCGTTCACTGTGAACAGAAACACCACTACTACAACCTTCATCGACTTCACTCCAGCCATCGTAGTTTCAAAATTTAATGAACGTAAACGTTTCGTAAAATTACAACTCGAAATAAGTCTTGCTATTTTAAATGTTATATTTGCTGGTTGAAACATGTCCATCTTCCATCTAAATTTATAAATTTACGTTTCAAGGGCCATACTTAGTCTTTAAATTATAACACCTTTTTATATGCACAAAACGATTGATTCAAATTAAGTTTATATAATTGTACGTATAAACGTATATGTGATATATATATATATATATATATATATATATATATATATATATATATATATATATATATATATATATATTCACTTTAGCGTCCTGTGGCAGCACTATAGGATGCCAGGTGTTATTTGAAGTCAACATTATCGTACTGGCCGTAAGCTTATAGCTGTCATAAATTGTGTCCTTATATAATGGCTGGGGAGATATCTTCAGTGGGATATTTCCCAATTTTTCATGTTGAATTTGATCTTTTACCTATTATTTTTCATTGACGTAAACATCAATGTGAACTTTGACCTTTCATTTTTCATTGACGTAAACAGCAATGTGAAGTTTGACCCTTTATTGACATAAACATCGATGTAAACTTTGACCTTTTATTCCTTATTGACGTGTACAGCTGTTGTTCGGGTGTACGATATATTGCACTCCTCTGGTCTCAGTTTCAACATTAACAATCGTTTTTGATGACGTCATATGATTGTTTTGTACGCATTTATTGTTATATGATGAAGGAGTAAGGTGGATGACTACACAGAAATCAAATGTTGTCATTTTCTTTATGATTGCATATGTTGTAGGGTTCAGTGAGTAGACAAGAAATACGATGAGAAAAAGTAACGTGCCAGTCTTACTTTTTGAGGTACATCGTGTAGAAATATGTCGTACGCTTGTTTTTAGTCCCCACGGACACCGTCCGGGGGGACTTGTTGGTTTGGTCATGTCCGTGCGTGCGTGCGTCCGTGCGTGCGTGCGTGCGTGTGTGTGTGCGTGCGTCCGTCCGTTCACGCAGATATCTCAGAGATGCCTGGAGCGATTTCATTCAAACTCGGTACAAGGATTACTTCATATGTCATACAGATGCACGTCAATTTGTTTTTTGATACGATCCAATATGGCCGCCATTTTATTACGATTTTTTCATGTACAGAGCCATAACTCAGACATGTTTCAACCGATTTTATTCAAAGTTGGTACAAGGACATTGACCAATGTCATAGATATGCACATTAATTTGTTTTGTGATACGATCCAATATGGCCGCCAGGCGGCCATTTTGTTACGATTTTTTCATGTACAGAGCCATAATTCAGGCATATCTCAACCGATTTTATTCAAAGTTGGTACAAGGACATTGACCAATGTCATAGATATGCATGTCAATTTTTCATGTGATACGATCTAATATGGCTGCCGTGCGGCCATTTTGTAACGATTTTTTCATGTACAGAGCCATAACTCAGGCACATCACAACGGATTTTATTCAAACTTTGTACAAGGACATTGACCTATGTCATACATATGCACATTGATTTGTTTTGTGATACGATCCAATTTGGCCGACATGTGGCCATTTTATTACGATTTTTTCATGTTCTGAACTACAACTCAGACATGTATCAAGCGAATTTATTCAAAAGTATTTTTATCACAGACCTAATGAAGAGGACTGTATCCTCTCTGAGGACCTGTAAGCAAAGTACCCATTAACAAGTGGGGACTGTGTCATCAACGATTACTTGTTTTTTGTAGTTCACACTACTTTAAATGACAAAGATCAGCCCTAAAATATGAAGGGAGCTGATTGAGACTGGAGTACAACTTTCTAAATGTTCCTTTACACATGACTTTCAGATTGTATGAAGAAAAATTTGTGTTGCTGACAAGACAATGAATGTACAAAATGATATGTTTACGTTTATCAAAGGCACTAAAAACAGCCCAATTAGCGTTTTTCACAGGTTCTTTTGTAAAGACAGGAACAGTTTTGCCATCTTGTCTCTGAATCTAGAACAGTGACACAAATTTCGGATATATTCTCCAAAATATCTTCTAATTTGAAATCTTTTATGAAGGTTTTTAGAAAATGACAATATTATAAAGATGGTTTTTGAAATTCTACATGCAAACCAATGGAATGCTGAAACTGTGCAATGCAAGAGCAGTCCCCTACGTTAAGGAATATCAAGATATCACTCGTCATTGCTTGAAAATAATCACTGGATTACAATGAGTTGATAAAATCGTTGAAAAATGATGTTTTTTGCTCTTCTGCCCGAAGTGTGCCGAAAGTATATATTGTCCCACAGCCCGTGTGTGGAGGGACGGTGATTGTACACAATGTGTAATGTATGGAAAGTTAATCTGCCAAACATCACACACTATGTACATTATGCAATTAAATTGTTGACAAATGAATTCCAGTCCGGACTAGAAACTGTAGAATTCAGTTTCAGCAATAACACTAGATAATACACATATATGTTGACAAGTTATACATCGATTATTTCAACATGATTTAGATCAAAGAACAAAAAGAACAAAATGATGTGATATCAAAGATTACAGTCGATGGAGACGATGGGAGGTGAAAACAAGTCAACTCCTACATTTTCTTTGCTTTATCAAATTTAGTCTGATGATAAAGAATAACAATCATAAGTTGTCATTCAAAGTTTGCGAGTTTAGAAGTGAATTATCCTCACATTTGCCCATAAAAGTTTTTAAAAACCTTTCACATGTCCGCATTCTGTTTTTATATAGTATCATTCCAACTCCAAATGTCGTTTTAAAAGAAAGCTAACGATTTCGCTCGACTTGCTCGTTTCTGATTTAAGCGATTAATAACATTTCAGCAATGAGTCTTACGATCAGTATGCCTGGACATTACAACATATATGAATAAAAATTTTGATATATGTTTAGAACATGCCGTGTCTTTTGTGATAATAAACTAATTTACAACATCAATCACCCAAAAACGCGATTGGAACTAATTTGGGATAATTGGATAGTGAACTAATGTCGGTTTAATATGCAAATGTAAGCTGAGCCTCGTCTACTTTTCTCTTTAAACGATGCACTCGTTTTTATGAGTAATTTGTAACATGGCAACATTCACCTATACGGCACCAAACACTTTTGATAAATTTGAAAAATATGAAGGTCCAATTACCCCGAATTAGTTCTAATCGTGTTCAAAATAAACCATTCATATGATTAAAAGGGCGCCAATTATTCAGAATTCGAAAAACTCGACGACCGGTAAATCATGACGCCTGCATGCAGATATTTTACAACAAAGAATCCAAGAATTTACAAGAAACTTGCTTGAAATACACTAGTACTGCCGATGCTAATGCTTCTTCGTTGGCAGTCAAGAAAACTTTTCAACCGATCAAACTCGCCCTCATGAGTTTGAAATATCGAAGTGTGGACTTGTAAATCTCTGACCAAAATAACTTCATATTGAGCATGTGTTTTGGAAGATCCGAATATATCTTAGCGCAGCACTATGCCATGTAACGATTTTAAAGATCAAACTGTTCAGTCATCGTATTGATTACAATGACAACGGATTGCGGAGGTAGATACCCTGGTGTTCGTAGGTCGTTCAGCAAACGTAGGCAATCTGTCGGCAATGAAGTGACATCAAATGAAATCGCGTTTGCGATATCAGATCACCGACCTGAGCGACTCTCTAGTTTTTACGGCCAGGGGTCGGTCAGGCAAAACCGGGGGGGGGCGTTCCAGCAAAGTCAAGGGAGTCTCCTTAAAATTTGAATCCAAAATTGGGGGGGGGGGGGTTATTTCATCTTTTTACAAGCACTTACGGGGTCACCGCATTTTCATAAGTGTACCACTTGAACGTAATGAGTTTTCTCTGTCAAATTCGTGGCAAGTCCTCTCCTCAATGTTATTGACGTGGCCACTCCAATCGTCACAAAACTAATTGTGTTCAATTCATTAGTCAACCTGAATCTTCAAATGAACAATACTTGTAATTTAAACGGGCCGGGTTCGAGGCTGTGAGTGGGACGGTCCTGGGAGGAGGCTACCTCATACTTAACAATAATTGGCTCGACCTTCGAGTGTTACCCTCCCTCCCTATCCGGCAAGCTTCTGGTCTTCCTTTTTTCAGTCAATCTGAATCTTGAAAATGTAGAGACAGACATAATTGCTTTAATATATTCAGTTCTTATTATTACTTGTCAAACTGATAACCAATCTGACTCTCACCGTGTCCTAAAGCCAAACCTGTCCTATCAACATTGCATTTTATTCAGAATCTTTTGTTTGGATGGTCAAAACGACCATTAACGTTGATTGGCAGAATAACCGTCATTAAAACTTTGGCAATTCCAAAGCTTATTCATTGCCTTTCAGTCCTTCCAAACCTCACCCGGTCACAAATAAAGAAACTAGATTCCTTATTTTACAATTTTATTTGGAATGGTGGGCGGGATAAAATAAACAGAAACAGAATGTGCTTATGTTTGAATGACGGAGGTCTTAATATGGTACACCTGCCAACGTTTCAAAAATCTTTAAAACACTCCTGGATTCAGAAATTATTTAACTCAAAGAACAGAAGTTTATGGAAATGTTTATTTTGCAGTGTTTTAGAACTTCCACACGATGTTATGCGTCTTTTGGTGAAAAATCAATTATAAATTAAAAAATAATATATTCTGGGTTGAAATATTTGAAGCTTGGTTAGATATTGCTTGTCATCCAAGTTGTGCAGTAGACTATGTACATCAACTAGTATGGTTAAATCCCAATATTTTAGTTAATGGAAAAGTAATTTTTTACAGATCATGGGCACAAAAAGGAGTTTATTGTATAAATCATTTCCTCAATGAAGACAGAAAATTTCTTTCTTTTGCAAATTTTTGTACTAAATGGAATAGTAAGACCGATTTTTCTAACATTTCTTGGTATAATTGACGCAATTCCTTACGAGTGGAAACGGACATTTCTTACTAATATGGAGACTCTTGATACATTTTTTAACACAACGCCATTATTAAGAATAATACTTGTAAAACCATGTATTCTATGTACTTTGACCTGGAAGTTGGTTAAGATAAAGCCTTACCTCCAGTGGAAAAATGGTGTATGGAGTTTGATGATATGTGTTAAGAAACTTTTACCGATTTTTTCTTGTTGAGTAAGAAAGTTACAGATGACGTGGCTTTGCAAACATTGCAATTTAAAGTTATCAATCGTATTGTTGTACCAAAAGGTTTCTTTTCTTCGTAAACTTTCTGACAATGATCTCTGCACTTTTTGTAAGAAAGAGACAGAAACGATCAGACATTTATTTTATGGGTGTAATTATGTACAACAAATATGGAACCTTATCTTTATTCGCAAAAACTTCCAACTTATGTGGCACTAATTGAATACATAAAATACTATAGGAAGGTGTTAGACTGTAATTCAAATATTGCAAAGTCTAAGAGAGCCATTGAAATTTTAGATAGATTCTTATAATGTAATTTATAAGAAATTTGTAAATTTGTTTTCCTCTCCTCGTGGGTTTTCTGTTTCTGTTCCTTTTTTGTTTTTCAATGAAATAAAAAAAAATAGAAAAAAAATTAAAAAAACAAACAAATTAAAAAACCCATTGCGTTTTATACAGTTTTTATTTGCACATCACAACTATACATATGTTTATTTTTCAAACAAGTTTTTATTCCACAACAAGAACGAAATATGCACACAAGGATTAACTATATGCTTTTAAAATAAAGCACAGCACCTTAAACATAGTTACATGTATAGGACCTTGCCCATGACATATGTTTGAACAATAACAATGAATGAACAGAGGTTTTGAATGTAGATAAATAATTATGATAACTTTAAAACTCCGTGTAAATCAAAATTTGTGTAAAAATGTTGAGTTTATTGCATCAAGACCAATATAAATAAAATTTACTTGAAAACGAGACATGATCTTCGGATATTTTTCTGGAGTTGCGCATATGTGGAAGAGACTTGTTGCATACAGGTAAATTGGGGTGAAAATGTTTTACGGAGTTTTCAGTTCAATAGAACTTAATGACATTTTTTGATCGAAGAAAAAAAAAACATAACATAGAATTTCATATACAATGTTTAATACCAAAAAACAAATTTGAACATGGTCCACTCAAGGCAACATGATAAATTATCTACTTTTAACCCACTATTGTGTATACACTGAAACAAAAATACGAAATTTGATGATCATGATGTTATAGTATAGGAAATAGGCAGCAGCGAGGAAGATGAAGAAATTGAAACAGTGTATACAGTGTACACATGTCCGGGCGACAAGCAGGATCTTTGAAACAAACACTTTTTCAGTGATTGCATGCCCACAAATAATGAGGACTAACATTACAATGGAACTGACTTACTGTGTTTTTATTTGTTTTGGTTGTACATCATAGACCATAGACATGTTTTACTAATCTTCACAGCAAGAACGATGCTGATGATATGAATTTTCCCAACTGCAATGTGTGTAACCTCTTTAGAACGTGATATCTACATACTTAAACATAAAACTGAAGCAATATCATAGCTCATAAAATAGTTATAATTTATTTCTGGTTTTTATATGTATATTTTTTCATACTTTTTTACATTTTTTCTCGGGATCATTTTTGCTGCTGTCATAGTGGGGGGTTAATAGTTTTATGGTTGTGGATTCATGAAGGGTTATCATTGTTTTTAACCAATAAACACGATTGGAACTAATTTGGGATAATTGGATGGTGAAGTAATGTCGATATAATCTGCAAATGTAAGCTCATCTGCTTTTCTTTTTAAGTTACACACTTGTTTTTATGAGTATTTTGTAATATCGCAACATTCAGCTATGCAGCACCTAACGCTTTTAAGAAATTTGCAAAATATAAAGATCCAATTATCCCAATTCAGTTCCAATCGAGTTGATAGCAAGAATTTGCCGCCACTCAACCGCCACCCCAAAGGTCCGTGGCTAATGACGGCCAAATAAAATTCTAATATTTCCTGAAATCGGCGAATTCGATTTTAGGCGTAATTTCAATTTTCGGGGTTATTTTTCATTTAGATATTGCGTTTTTGTACTTATTATTTAGAATTTAGAACGATTTTTAAATTTGATTCTGCAGTGTCGGTCTCGAATTACAAACTTCGTTTTTGAAAATTCAGAAACCAGAATCGAGAAAACAGTAACGAACAATCGCAACTTTCTTTCGGATGCTAGGGAGTCTCTCGGTAATTGGTATATCTACAGTGCAGCGAAGATTAAAGCAAAACGTTACAAATGTTACATGGTCTGTCTGCCGAATTGTCATGGCAACACGTTTCCCGACCGGAACTTCTCTTGCCCTTGTGACCTTCTCTTGTTAGGTTTGGACTCGTAGCAAAGGAAAGGTTTGCAGACGACTACATCGTTCCTGATTATGGAGTTTTCTGAAGGTAGTCGACTCTACAAGGCACTTCTCACGCCGATATCAGCTGTCTATTTATTCAAAATCTCGTAGATTGACTGGACTAATTGGCAGCCCGACATACAACTAAACGGGGAATTTCAGCGATAGTGCGCTATTCCCGAAGTCCATTCCCTCCATAACTTTGAAATACTAAAAAAATGCCAAAAATTGAAGCAACTGTCCCTAATATTGGGGTGACTTAATTTCTCTATTGAAAAGTGCACAATATTACAGACAGCTTGGGCGAGCTTCTGATCTATTACAAATGTATATGATAAACGTGGCATGAGTAGGTTGGGGGTTTTGATTATCCGGCATCTCTCGTTCTGTAATAGGTGAAAGGGGTACACATAGTGTGTGAGTAGGAGTGGATATGGTAGGGGGCTGTCCCGGTTGCTTCTGTTGGATTTATTTAATTGTTAGACAAAATTGTGCTTTTTGTGCATTCTAAGAAGGATGCCGATACAATTTGAAGTTCCCCTTACCATCTCAGTATTTTTCGATACTGTCCCAGCATAATCTTAAACTTTTTCTCAAATCTCCCCCGGTCAATTCTCCCGCCCTGTAGATGTGTTTGTCAAAACACTTTCATCAGCCTTCAAATGAACTAGGTTTAGGCGAGAAATTTTTCATGATCGTGGGCATTATAGAGTAGTATCGTCACTGACTGATGGCATTACGATGAGTATTTTATTGAATCGTATAAAATCGTATGCCAAGTGCACTACGTAAGGGACTGGTAAGTTTCTTAGGCTTGGGGGGGGGGGCGGTGGATCCAAGGGGGTGTCACCCTGTTTTTACTTTGGTGATGGGGGAGATCATCATGTCTTTAAAATGCCCAATAGGGGGGGGTCAGTGGTTTTTTTAAATTTCGATACGGACTCATACTTACCTAAAATGCATCGTGCCAATCACGAATTTCATCATTCAGTTGCATTTTTCGACCAGAGTTATTTAGAATAATATTTTCAAATATATTATGAAGGGAAGGTAACAACAAGATCGAAACGGTAGTTCTTATTCTTGGAGGTGTCGTGGCTTTCAAAATATCACGATCTTGGCGAGCCCGAAAAATTCAGTTCGATGGCGCCCACTGATTACTGTGACCCAAATCTATGTGGCCACAAAGGACCATCACCACCGGTACCAGTCTCCGCCGGTGTCAACTTGTCAGTCCCGATCCTAGTCGTTAATGTTTATGTCTTACGAACTTTGATATGTTTGCAGTGACACATATCTCGCCCGTAGATACCCCAAATTTTGTCACTTGACGGAAACACTGTTCAGTAGTCCGGGTCAACTTTCGATAATACATCCATAGCCCTGCACGGTGTGCACAGAAGACTTCAGGCTACAGCTATACCTGACTGCTGATGTCTCCACTACAGTGCTATGCTTCAGGCACAGGGGAAAGAAAAAAGTCCCCTGGGGTGGGCAGGGAGGGTTTCTTTGTGCAACGGTTTACCTTATTTGATTTTATTAATTTTGACTGTGATATTTCAAATAAAGTTTTGTTCAACTCCAAGCCGTCTGACTGCTTTCTTTATTACTACAAGTAATTTTATTAATTTTGACAGCGGTATTTCAAATAAAGATTTCGACTCCACACCGTCGGACTGTTTATATATTACCGACAAGTCCTTATCTCCTCTCCAACTTGTGTATACATCACTATAATTGCTTCGAAAACATTGCCAACTTGCTCATCCGCTGTCCGCATCAGCGGATAAATTGATTAAGTCAACACCACAGCCGTCACACACGTTCTTATTTTACTGCGTGAGAACAAAAACATGCAATATCTGAATTAGAACTAAACCCAAAAATTGAAATTACGCCTAAAACTGAATTCGTCGATTTCAAGAAATATTAGAATTTTACTTGGCCTCCATTAGGCACGGACCCGTACAGCACAACCTCCTCCTGTGCCGCGATTCGCAGGAAAGCAACGGGACGAGCAAATAGATAATACGGCTTGTGCCCCCTGATTAAAAAAACGCAAAAAACCCACAAAACAAACAAACGTCAGAGGCTATCCCCAAGGATTTCTCTTTGGAAATACTGCACACCTGAGCGCAATTAGCAACGATACCTCGACAAAAACAGTGGGACACTGCTTTCCATCAGCGCGGAAACTTGAAGAGCTCATCGATAAAAAAGATTAAAGTGCGATCAAGGATTGTTTACTAAAATTGAGCTGCATCAGCCTTACAACATCTGAAAACAGGAATAAGCGAGTTCGTGTTGACGCGATATGTGAATACAAAACATACAAACAAGGAATAAATGTTCCTTTCCGAAATTATAATTCTGCCCCCCCTGCTGTGAACGTTAAGATGGGCTTGTCCAAGTAGATGGGCTAATTTATATTCTATAATTGAATAAACTGAAGGGTAGATTTTCGGAAAATGTTTTGTTTTCCATGTAATGAACCGAACAAACGTGCACTGTTGCTGTAAGATAGGCTGACAAACTTGGTTAGCCACTATCGTACGTGGTAAAGGTGAGCGTGGATTGAGAAAGAAAGAGAGGCAGGGTAATAGGGTCACGTGAGATTATGTTATAACATCCTAAACATAAATCAAATTACACACGCACACACGCACACATACGCACAAACATACACTTACATATACACACACACAGACACACACACACACACACACACATACACATATATATATATATATATATATATATATATATATATATATATATATATCAGTGTCTTCCTTTAGAAACGTAAATGAAGTACAACAGAGATAGTACTTATATATTGGAAAGAGTGGCGTGAATTTAATTACAAGCTAATGTGTGTAAAACAATACTTTATTATGTGAACTTAGTTTAACGATTACTGCAATCCCAATGCCCTAAGAACAATCAATCAATCAATCAATCAATCAATCAACAGACATTGTATTGTCCCTCTGAATATAAAACAGACACAAACATGGCCATACAGTGGAAACAACCGATTCTAAAACTCCAAAGCATATCTGCAGTATCGTTTGGAAAAGCATTAGTATTCATCGAATACAGTATTTTTTGGTATATTTTCATCTTCGATAAGGGACAAATGACTCCTTTTTTATTTTAAATACGTAATACCGCTTCGTATACAAAAGCGCCAAGGTGTAGATTATGAAGGCATGTATAGTCAGCCGGGAAACAACTCACTGGAATTACATCAAATACTATCATGTACAACGAATTCGAAGTATACGGGTATATAGGCCTACTTCAAGGAAATCACACAAATTTGTCTGAGCATATATACCTTGTAGACTTTTGCATGAAGCAAACTGTGGGAACAATTGTGGCGAACTTGGGCCTTTTCCTGTCCTAGATCACAAATGGCCCTACTGTAGAGCAAAATACTTCGATTTAGCCGGATCATTTGACAAGTCTGCCAATATGTCACGAATAACGGCTGCCACTCTGTTGAGACTCCCGGCGTCAAAGCTGTCGAATAAATTGCAGCCCCGGATAAAAAAGTGCGGACACTGTTTTTTCTCGAGAGCATACATCATACTGCGCAGTAGTCCTTTGAATCGTTCGCCAAGTTTCTCTTTGCTCCAACTGTCGGGTTTGGGAAATTTTGTACACTCATTAAGGAATATAGTCTTAATGTGGTAAGACGCGATGGGCTTGAAATCTTGACGGTTAGCCTCGCGGATTGTCTTCAAAATCCGCTCACACTGTTTTCTCCGTCCGTTGGGTGAGTCGATATCCGAGTACCGCAATAGGTACTTCTCACCGCAAGAGAATGAAAAACGCCAGAGGTTTGTGTCTTGACTCGCATGACATTGCTTTGGAAGCATATGAAAACCGAAACCTTTTACATTTTTTACTTCGGTCTCAGTTAGCCACTCATTACTACTGTTGCCCCAATCAGCGGCACTCGGAGGCCAATCTGTCGTACCACGGAACACAATGCAGGGTACAAGATGTATACTGTAAACTTTACCGCCGGCTTCAACCTTCAAGATTGGGATAGAGTCGTGGGATTCTGAAAGAGACAGTTAAACCTTGGTTAGGACAAAAAGTCAATAAATCGGTCAAAGGTTATTTTATTGGCGACTTTATTGGTGCTGTGATGCATTTATTCAATACCATACTTTCACGTGACTAACCTTTACTGCATCGATTGACGTTTTCTCATAAACTTGGAAGTATCCAGGATTTTATATTGGTCTAACTTATTGAATTTTTGACTCTTTCCCGTTTTTTCAGTACTATCGATGTGTTGCGCGCCTTGATGTTTTGATGATTGTAGTTCGACTTAAAGGCTTGTTTTTCATATTTTAGGTTTTGCGATTTCGTTGCTACAATTCACTCGTCGGTCTGTCTAAAACCGTGTCCCTCTTCTTAATTTGCAATCCTGTGTTTTTCTTTCTAATGAGTTCGGAAGCTACAAAGTATAGTGTCATTCACAGACTGATTGCTATATATCGGTTTATAGGTCAACTGGTAGACGACACTGTAATGCTACGTAGTTTCCTGGCAATACTAAATCTCATTCGTTGTTTACGTTTATGCCTCAGATTTACCGTATTTAAGATAGTGCATGCATTCCTCAAACGTGTGGATGATGGATCGCTTTGCAACTAAATTAAATTGACACATGCTTTCGATTCCTTGAAAGAAAACGTTTGAATGACGCACTGTGCAACTACAATAAACAATCAGTGTAAGTAAAGATAAATAAGTTTTGTTATGGTGAATGTGGAAATAATCAACAAGTACATGTACGTTGGTATAAACTGAATAGTACTCCACGCAATCTCAGTTTCAACATTATATTGATTATACACGTATTGTGATTGGACAATTCCACTCACGCCTCAAACCTTTTATTAAGTGTTTCTCGTTGCACCATGCCATGTCTTAAATCCACCACCTACTTGAAGTTTCAGTAGCAATCAAAATATGAATTTTGTTATCGTCGGGAGCTTGGCGATTTTTTAGCCTGCTGTTGCGAGTGATTAAGTTTACTATTTTAATCATGTTTGGACATGTTTTCTCTGTGTGCCATTGATTTCAGCTACAAGAGACTGGTCGATGTGCTAATGTTTAAATCAATTTTCTTTTGCGTGAATATAATAAGGGCTTATGACTGCAAACCGGCTCGACCTGGCCCAGCAGTCACTGTGAACACCAACAATGAATTCCCGGGGATTGAACTGCACAGATTCGTTCTATATACAAATAGTCCACTCAACGTAATTAAAATATATGGGGCTTATAACCTTGTCTGACCTTAGAGCATATTTGACTGTTGTTTATCGGGCCAAGATTTAACAAATGGGGTCTTAGACAATTGTATAGCTCATCGAACATAATTAAAACTACAAAGACACTTGACAATAAAGTCGTGACGACGAGGACGAATGTAAACAGATAAGTGCGTCACCCGTGAGAACAAAATGTAAAAACAATAATCAAAATATGGGACTAATTCGTGCAATTTAGAAAAATCATAGAATAATGAAAAGACGAAATTTCATATCTGTATAATGGGATTAATAAACTGAGTAGGCCTATAGGGCCTACTTGTACCACACAGCATACCTTCAAGTCTTACTGTTATTTGCTTATCGGGTACTATGTTTAACTTCTTCATTGCCCCGTCAACGGCTGCAAAAAATGCTCTTTTCACTTTGATCGCTGAAAGAAGTCCTAATCCTGTGAAGCCCTCAGATACCACATTCTTTGGTAACGTCTCAACTAAATCTGCGATGTCAAAATTCGAATGTTTTGCGATGATGTATCCATGGCTACCATACCCGGGTTCCTTCGTGCCAACATCGTCAATGCCTCTGAAGGAGAGTAACTGGACGAAAGAAACTAGTAATTCAAAATTATTGAGAGAAGAAACTCGTAGCCCTTCGAAATAACTGCTCGTCGCAAGCGGTGGTTCTGCTCTGAAACGGGGTTGCTCTTCTCCGATTGTTTTGAGAATAGGATGGATGACATTGTCCAAACAAAGAGGAATCGCTTTCCTCGATTCAAGCCGACTTGTCTGAATTTTAACTTCTGTGAACTTGTTCAGAAGTACATTCAATTGCTGTCCGGTTGCCATTTGGTTTGGCTCAAAATTTTCTGTCCTTAAGTACTAAAGCCACCACTCTATTCACGCCTGTGTCAACTTCATCAGATTTTCGGTCGACTGCTTGCAGGTCACGTGTAAATCACATGGTGGTGACCTTCGACCCCGAACAGAAATTGTGTACGCAGAGTGACTAAGAAAGCTTAGCTGTTTTAAGCGAGGTCTGCCGATTCAATGGAAGACGAAGATATTTAAATGTCATCGTTAATTTAGGAGGATAGGTTAACATCGAAAATCCTTTACTCTCGCGAAATCTCATAACTGGAGCTTGCTTTAGCGATGTCCTATGAGGGCGCTCATTATAAACTCCTACCCGGAAATACCGCGTAGTTGTTCCTGTCAGAGTGAACAAGTACAAGGTTAGGACTCAGGAACTCGACTCAGCTGATGACGGGAACATGGTGTCGTCCGACGCATTATTGTTTATATTTTCACTCTTTGACAGCGCAGCCTTGCTGTTTCTTGCAGTTTTCTTCGTATCCTTTAACATTCACACTCAGGTTTTCTGACATGATACTTGTGTCTTGTGTATGTGATTGGGTTTGGAGTGTTTTACGATTTGGTCATTTACCAATGGCAATGACTCCCTCTCTCCTTGTACAGGTACAAGTTGTACGTTTCCCTCCCCCACGTGAACTTTTGGGAGGAAAGTTGAATGAACTTTACATTGTATGTCAATGCCAAGTTGTTTCTGGGAGCCGCCATTACCGGAAGTTGGTAATGGCGGCTCCCAGAAATGTTTTCTGAATGCAATCGACAAATTCTAAACCCCATAAATGACAAGATTAGTGTAGTATAGTGTTTAGTCTTCAGTAGTGATAAATCGGTACGACCAAATGCAGCAGTAAATATGTAGGATTTTACACCAAAATGCCGCACCATGTGCGACGTGCTTATTTGGAATGCTACAGGGCCATCAGCATTGTAGCGCTACTGGTGAGTGAGGTCGCAAAAACCAAAACTCACCGACCGCCTCACCATAGAGCTACAATTTTGCAGCTAACCCTCTTGTTGCTGGTTGTGGTCACTGGGAAGATTCAGTTCTTGTACACTTAGAACCTTTTCACCCATTCTCCTCTGTAGAGGTCCTCTATGAAAGGGTAAAAGTATGTTGCAATGCCCACTGGTTACCTACTGCTTGCTGAAATAGCCTGCATGCATGTGTATAGTCAAAAAGTGAATGTTTTAGCAACAACACAAAACATTATACATATATACACTATGTTGACAAACTCTGTCTGGACATTTCTGTGTATAGAAAAAATTATGAAAATTGTCAAAAGATACAGCTAATGTTCCCTGAATATTAAGCTTTACCCACCAATGAGAAAAACAGACTTTCAGTGAGCCAAGATGGGTTCATAAACACTTAACATAATGGCTGACAACAGTTTAATTACCCACTGAAGATTTTGATTTACTGCTCTTCTCTCTTTGATATTGGTAATTGACATCGATTTATGTACAACACTTTTGGATGTCTGGTTGTGCACAGAAAGTGTGAAATACATTTACAGCTCATTTAAATTTCTGTATTCACACTTTAACCTGTGTAAAACTGACAGGTCATAACAGAATGTTATATATATATATATATATATATATATAGAGAGAGAGAGAGAGAGAGAGAGAGAGAGAGAGAGAGAGATTCCTATGAGTAAGATTAAATTGCAATAATATACATATGAGCATCACTCCCTTCCAAATGAATTAAAAGTGTCAGAGAAGTTATTACCACAGAATAATTTATCCTTCAACACTAAAGCATTGCAATCAGGATGTTCATGATTTTCCTTAACAACACAAGATAATTACACTTTCAGATCTAGAATGTGACTATTTGAATGCTACAACATGCTGTTCAAGACTCAATAAAGTAAGTATGCAGTAAAGTGAAACCAATGATATGACATTGAAGTAAAATGCTATGATCCCAGGTCATGCATTTAGCCATAGAGTAGCAATTACATCGTGTGTTGGTAAAAGTCAAAGTGTTGAGATCTTATACTGGTAACAAACTTCTCTATACAAGGGTGTTTCTTTATTTAGAGACCTGCCCTCGGAATGGTTGAACAGACTATAAATTGTCTTACTGACAGCACCATTGCAAGGCTGCAAATGGCCTGTAGGCAGCCAATCATGTACATGTAACTCATTCCTATTGCACTTTACACTTCAAATGACAACACCTGGTGACCTCGAGGAACATATCACAAGGGTTTTTTCCGCCAAGAATTTGACCAACAGTCAAAGAAGAAGCTAACTTTTATTAGCTCCGCTGTCAGAGACGCGGAGCTTATCCGATAGGCTGATTGTCCGTCGTCGTCCGTCCGTCCGTCAACAATGGTCTTCTTCTCTGAAACCGCAAGTCAGATTTCTTTGAAATTTGGTATGGAGGTTCATAGGAGTGACCTCACTCAAGTTTGTTCAAATTGTGGTGAAATTTGCATAATTGTATTTTTGGGGCATTTTTTGGTGTTTTTGGTAAAAAAATCTTCTTCTCTGAAATCGCTTGTCCGATTGCTTTGAAATTTGATATGCAGTTTGCTTAGGATGACTTCAGTCAGATTTGTGCAAATTGTGGTGAAATTTGCATATTTGTATTTTTAAGGCAATTTTTGTCATTTTTGGTAAAAAAATCTTTAAAAATCTTCTTCTTCAAAACTACCGGTCAGATAGCTTTGGTATTTGGTACATAGGTCCCTAGGGATGATCTATTTCAGATTTGTTCAAATTGTGCAGAAATATGCAAATTTGCATTTTTAAGGCAATTTTTGCCATTTTTGGTCAAAAAATGTATTTCTCAAAAAGTACTGGTCTGATAGTTTTGAAATTTGGTATACAGGTTTCTATCGATGAACTAAGTAATATGTATTGAATTTCTGATGAAATCTGTAATTTTGTATTTTGGGGGCAATTTTTGCCATTTTTGGTCAAAAAATGTGTATTTCCAAAACTACTCATCTGATAGCTTTGAAATTTGGTGTACAGGTTTCTACAGATGAACTAAATGATATTTGTTGAAATTATGATGAAATCTACAATTTTGTAATTTTGGGGCAATTTTTGCCATTTTTGGTCAAAAAATGTGTTTCTCAAAAAGTACTGGTCTGATAGCTTTGAAATTTGGTATACAGGTTTCTACACATGAGCTAAGTAATATATATTGAATTTCTGATGAAATCTGTAATTTTGTATTTTTGGGGCAATTTTTGCCATTTTTGGTCAAAAAATGTGTATTTCCAAAACTACTCATCTGATAGCTTTGAAATTTGGTATACAGGTTTCTACAGATGAACTTAATGATATTTTTTGAAATTATGATGAAATCTACAATTTTGTAATTTTGGGGCAATTTTTGCCATTTTTGGTCAAAACATGTGTTTCTCAAAAAGTACTGGTCTGATAGCTTTGAAATTTGGTATACAGGTTTCTACACATGAGCTAAGTAATAATATTGAAATTCTGATGAAATCTGTCAATTTTGTATTTTGGGGCAACTTTTGCCATTTTTGGTCAAAAAATGTGTATTTCCAAAACTACTCATCTGATAGCTTTGAAATTTGGTGTACAGGTTTCTACAGATTGTTATGTAGGTCATTTCCCCCACACTCATCATGACCTGAGTTCAATTAGTCTAGAACATTCTCAAGGTCACTGCCCTTGATGACCTCACAACAACCTTGAATTCAATTAGTCATGTTTGGAATGTTCTGGAAAGTTGATTAGTTGTGTAAGGGAGATAATTTTAGAACAGTAATTAGCATGTCAATAAAAGTTCTAGATTGTTCTTATATGCCTTTATAAAAGGGACGTGCACAGCTTCCAGTCAGACTTTTGGGATCGTGTCTCTTGTGTGTTACTAAACTCCAGCAGTAGTCATTCTCAAGACTTTTCAAGACCTTCTCTGCCAACGCTGGATTTATACTGTGGACTTTGTGCAACTTCAAGCCTGCAAGCCAAAGGACTGTTCATTCATCCAACTGACTGTTACAACTCTGAGACTGGAGCTTTGCCGTCCCAGCTGAGATAAGTAGTCTGTACACTTTTAAAGCTTGTACTCTATCCCTGACTTAGCAATTAGTTTTATTTTCGTAATAAATTTTGTTTAAACGTTAACTGCTGAGTTCACCCTTTTGTTCGTTTTCTCTGCACGTAACAAATTGGGGGCTCGTCCGGGAGACGAATATTTTGAGCCGTTTGACAACATTTTGACAGCCTTTTCAAAACTACTGTATACTGTGAACTCAGCGAATTCAATCATGGCGGAATTCAAGCCAGACGAATTTATGGATGACCTTGATCAGGACGCATTTGATTCCCTCAAAAAGGACAACCTCATTGCACTGGCCAATTTCCTTAAAGTAGATGTCAAAAGATCTATGCGCAAGCGGGAAATACAGTACCACATTGCAAAACATTTAGTTAATTTAGGCCAATTTGAGGAATCCACCTTGAAAGATTATGAGCCCGAGTCTGCCTTTGAACTAAGAAAATTAGAATTAGAAATTCAGGCAGATTTGGAGCTAAAAAATTGGCATTAGAAAAAGAAAAAATACAAATGCAATTACAAATGAAAGAAAAAGAATTGCAAATGGAAGAAAGACAGAAAGAAAAAGAAAGGCAGGAAAGATTAGAAATGGAAGAAAGACAGAAAGAGAGGGAATTGGAAATGAAAGAAAAAGAATTGCAAATGGAAGAAAGACAAAGGGAGAAAGAAAGAGAGGAAAAGAAAAGGAAAGAGAATTAGCTGAACACCGACTGCAGTTAGAAATGAGACGTTTAGAGCTTGGAAAGTCAGGAAAATTCTTCCCTTCAGACAATTTTGACATCACTAAGCATTTCAGGTTAGTTCCCCCTTTCCAAGAAAAGGATGTTGATAAATATTTTCTCCATTTTGAGAAAATTGCTCAGAGTCTGAATTGGCCTAAGGAGTCCTGGTCTATGCTTTTGCAGAGTGCTTTGGTGGGTAAAGCCAGAGAAATTTACATTCAGTTGTCAGTAGAGCAGGCTTCAGATTATGATTCTGTGAAGGAATTAATTCTCAAGGGCTATGAGTTGGTGCCTGAAGCTTACCGTCAGAAATTTAGGGATTGTGAGAAGGTGAAAGATCAAACTTATGTTGAATTTGCTCGAACAAAAGAACAACTGTTTGATCGTTGGTGTTCTTCGGAAAAGGTCAGTCAGAATTATGACAAATTACGACAACTTGTTTTGATTGAGGAATTTAAAAGGTGCATCCGGAGTGACATCAAGACGTTTATCAATGAACAAAAGGCAGATACATTAGAGGTTGCTGCACGTTTGGCCGATGATTATTCATTGACCCACAAATCTTCATTTCTCAGCAAACCATCCCAGTCCTTTTCCTACAGAAACAATGCAGGTAAATTTAACTCGTCCTTTTCATCCAAGAATTTTTCAAAGGACAGTAGAAAATCAAATGACAACAGTTCACAGAGTTCAAGTAACACTCCCACATCATCAGATCCCAAGTCTCAATCTCCTTCTGACAAACAGTTTGGTACACTTTCTTGTAATTATTGTAAGAAAGACGGCCATTTAATGTCAGAGTGTTTCAAATTGAAAAGAAAACGTGAAGGTCAAAGTGGTCAAAGTGGATCTAAGCCCACCGGCTTTATTTCTTCATCAACTCAATTAGAGTCTAATAATGTGTGCAACACATTTTCTGAGGTTAAACCCCTCTTATCCCCAATTAATGAGGTCAAGGTCAATTCTTCTCAAGATAGCATTATGGGTATTTCGAACCATTTATTCATGATGGTTTTATATCACTTTCTAGTGATTTCTCT
Organism: Ptychodera flava; assembly: GCF_041260155.1. NCBI lineage: Eukaryota > Metazoa > Hemichordata > Enteropneusta > Ptychoderidae > Ptychodera > Ptychodera flava. Next base: position 1,238,178 of record NC_091941.1, read on the forward strand.
TCCGCTACCCCTGTCAAAATTTTAAGAGATACCGGGGCCTTCCCAGTCTCTTTTGTTGGCAGATACCCTGCCGTTTTCTGAAAAGTCATTTTCAGGTTCTAAAGTTCTTATTAAGGGGGTAGATTGTAATGACTTTATTCCTGTTCCTCTCCATAATGTCTATTTGTCTTCGGACTTTGTTTCTGGACCTGTGACTTTAGGTATTAGGCCTTTTTTGCCTTTTGAAGGGATTCACCTTCTTCTTGGAAACGACCTTGCTGGGGACAAGGTCATTACTAATCCACTTGTGACTGATAATCCTAGTTTAGATCAGGATCCAGAGCCAATTGAACAAGAGATACCCGATTTATTTCCTTCATGTGCCATTACTCGAGCCATGTCAAAGAAAACTTCCGAGAATCAAAATACTCTCAAAATAATGTCACAGATGTTGACTTAAATGACACCTTTCTCAGTCAGGTGTTTGACACGGAGCATTCCGTTATCCCTCGTGGATTTGAAACTTCCAGTAAAACTTCTGCTGACCAAAGTCAGACATTTTCTAGATCAAATCTCATTGCAGAACAACACAAAGACCCAGATATTTTGTCTTTGTTTGACAGGGTAGATGATGAAGGTAAAACTTCAGATAGCTCTGTTCCTATTATACAAAATCTGGTATTCTCATGCGTAAATGGAGACCTCCAGACGTTTTGGTTGATGACGATTGGGCTATAAAACATCAAATTGTGGTTCCAAAACCCTACGTGCTGAAATATTGCGCCTGGCCCATGAAACGCCCTGGGCTGGTCATTTGGGAGTAAGGAAAACTTATCATAAAATTCTCAGTCACTTTTATTGGCCTAATCTCAGGCAGGATGTAACACATTTCTGTAAAACTTGTCACACATGTCAGATGGTAGGAAAGCCGAATCAGACCATTCCAAAGGCCCCTTTACAGCCAATTCCTGCATTTCAAGAACCATTTAGTAGGATACTAATAGACTGTGTTGGGCCCCTACCAAAAACAAGATCAGGAAATGAGTACATGTTGACAATTATGTGTACATCAACTCGGTTCCCAGAAGCCATACCACTGAGAAACATAAAGACAAAGACTATAGTGAGAGCTTTAGTCAAATTTTTCACTTTATTTGGCCTCCCCAAATGTGTCCAGTCCGATCAAGGCTCAACTTTATGTCTGGTATTTTTCAACAAGTAATGGATCAGCTAGGCATTAAACAGTATAGGTCATCCGCCTATCATCCAGAAAGTCAGGGTGCTCTTGAGCGATTTCATCAAACTTTGAAAAACATGATTAGGACCTACTGTTTTAACACAGAGAAGCAGTGGGATGAAGGAATTCATTTTCTGCTCTTTGCTGTTAGAGAGTCAATTCAAGAGTCTCTTGGTTTTAGCCCATTTGAGCTTGTATTTGGACATACAGTCCGTGGCCCACTTAAGCTCGTTAAAGAGAAATTCCTATCAGACGATGATGATTGTCTGAATATTTTGCAATATGTGTCAGATTTTCGTACAAACTCTCTAAAGCATGTGAATTAGCCAGAGAAAATCTTGAGTCATCTCAGCAGTCAATGAAAACCAAATATGATAAAAGCACCTCAAAACGGAAGTTTGAACCAGGTCAAAAAGTTCTTGTTCTACTTCCAATTCCTGGCAAACCACTCCATGCTCGTTACTTTGGGCCATACCTAATTGATAAGAAATTGAGTGATTTAAATTACATCATAATAACACCTGACAGGCGAAAACAAAAACAGCTATGTCACATAAATATGCTTAAGCCATATTTGGATAGGGATAATCCTACTATAACTCAGCCTGTCAGTGCAGTCAGTTCAAACCATTATGAAGATAGTGATACTGAAACTGACTTGAGTGAAAATACTCTAACTCAAAGCTGGGCTCGGTCAAGCTTCAGAACTCAGAAATCCTGGAGAAGCTGGAGTCTACAAAGTTGGCACACACCTCCAGAACACAACACAGAACAACAACAACAGGTGAAAGAACCTGCTCCACGAATATAAACACCTATTTCAAGATATTCCAACGAGGACAAACATCATCTACCACCACGAAGATGTCTGCGACAGTAATCCAGTGGAACAACATCCAGACAGACTGAATCCTGCGAAAGCGGAATATCTCCAGGAGGAAGCCAAGTATTTGCCGAACAATGACTTTATCGAACTCAGTAAAAATAACCAGACTTTGCCGTGCATACTTTATGCCAAATCAGTGCCATTTCAAGTTTTCCAACAACAAATTGCAAGAAGATAGTCATGGGACATCCTGTTTGCTACTTTTCACACAAATTTAACAAATCCCAGAGAAACTACTCTACAATTGAAAAAGAGTGTTTATCTTTGATATTAGCTTTACAGCATTTTGAAGTTTATGTTACTTCTTCAAATCAGCCAATAGTGGTTTATATTGATCACAACCCTCTTGTTTTTCTGCAGAAATTTAAAGGCAAAAATCAGAGATTGCTAAGATGGAGTTTAATGTTACAGGAGTTTAATCTTGACATTAGACATATCAAAGGCAGAGACAATTTAATTGCAGACTGTCTCTCTCGTATTTAGAGTTTATTGTTGTTCACTTTCAAGAAATTTTACTTTAGAGTAAAACAAAATTTGAGTACTTAAATCCTTGTCAAGATTACATTTGTAAAAGAAAGATTTTTCTTTGAAAAATTTTCTTTTTTTGAAGAAGGGGTGTGTTATGTAGGTCATTTCCCCCACACTCATCATGACCTGAGTTCAATTAGTCTAGAACATTCTCAAGGTCACTGCCCTTGATGACCTCACAACCTTGAATTCAATTAGTCATGTTTGGAATGTTCTGGAAAGTTGATTAGTTGTGTAAGGGAGATAATTTTAGAACAGTAATTAGCATGTCAATAAAAGTTCTAGATTGTTCTTATATGCCTTTATAAAAGGGACGTGCTCAGCTTCCAGTCAGACTTTTGGGATCGTGTCTCTTGTGTGTTACTAAACTCCAGCAGTAGTCATTCTCAAGACTTTTCAAGACCTTCTCTGTCAACGCTGGATTTATACTGTGGACTTTGTGCAACTTCAAGCCTGCAAGCCAAAGGACTGTTCATTCATCCAACTGACTGTTACAACTCTGAGACTGGAGCTTTGCCGTCCCAGCTGAGATAAGTAGTCTGTACACTTTTAAAGCTTGTACTCTATCCCTGACTTAGCAATTAGTTTTATTTTCGTAATAAATTTGTTTTAAACGTTAACTGCTGAGTTCACCCTTTTGTTCGTTTTCTCTGCACGTAACAAGATGAACTAAATGATAGTTATTGAACATAGCTTTGGTTGACATGTTCTTAGGGATGATCCGATGTGATATATTCACAGTATGATGAAATCTTCAATTGTGCATTTTTGCAGCGATTTTAGCCACTTTTTTCTGGCCACTGCATTGAGCTATCAAAGATTTCCACCTTCTTCATCACTTGTGTCAAAAATAGTTATTCTCTACAAAAACACAGCGGAGCTATATCGGCCGCTAGGTCGCTTGTTTTATATGTAGAGAAGAGTGATGTCAATATTACTAGCATAACTTGTGGTTGAAAAGTGAGTGTGTGCTATCAAGCCCTTTGGCTTTGCAATGTCCACCCACCACGGTGCAGTGTTGAACCTACCAAAACAGTGATGCATACAATCTGTGTACCGGTACCAGGGTTAGCGGTAGGATTTTCAAGTTAGTAGCCACACTTACTCAGTGTGGCTAATTTGGTCCTAATTTTATTAGCCACACGCAACTTTCATTAGCCACACATACTAAATGCTGGTAGAAACATGCTTCAGTCTTCAAGTTTTTGATGTGATACATTCATATATACATATACATATATGTATATATATATATTTCACTGCAAAGGCTACACAGACAGTAGACATGATCTTTAAGTAAACTAAACATTTGTAAAAGCACATTCAGAGACACACAAGACCTTATAAACATTTTTCAAGAACAGACAAATCATCATTATGTGATTTGGGAAAATTGTTTGAACTCAGACCAAAATAAAAATGAAAAAGAGTAAAATATTGATGAACATGTTACATCCTCATCTATATATACTCTTTTGTTGTTGATTTTGCAAAACCTGTATTGCACTTTATGATCAAGATCCCCAATTGGGATAGGATTTCAATAAAGGCTTACTTCACTTTACTTTACATGCCTACTCTAGTTAAACCAGATACAGAAAGGTGATGAGCGTATAATAGATCATTACAGTTAGTAAAATTACTTTTCCGATCAGAAAAAACTATTAAAAAGGTGTTACAACAATGAGACATTGAAGTTCCCGCGACAGCATCGTTAGGAAAATGGCACGTTTTGCCAGTACCTTCATGAATCTGTGTCCCTCCGTACCCCCGTTACCTAAATAGAATAGTCCCACTCCGCACATCCGCCATTGTTATTCTCACTCAAGGCCACGATGCGACGTTGGTTTTCCTTCTCTAAATATGCAATGTCATTTGTTTGAAGCTATTATCCTTTCAGTGAAGAGTTTTTACCGGTGACTATTACAAACTTTCAATGCTATGTCGTTGTTTTCACAAGATGTAGACCGTTTGATATTGCAATGTCGACTTGCTTTTATGTGCAGTCAATGCACATGCCATGCCAGTTTAGTTGACGGTTCACACTAAGCTGTTGATGACAGCATACACGACGTCTTTGATTCACGTTTACTTTTTTCAAGTTATGATTAATGTGGAAATTTCACTAAAATGTCGCTGATCCAGGGATAGTGTAATGATTTGATTTGATACTCCGATATGAAATACTGTGTCAATAAAGCTCAGAATCGTCGCTGAGTTTTGCTGCTTTTAGCTATGGTTGTCTATCTTAGTATCAACGTGATCGGAATGCCACAGTTCATGGAGATCGAGATCGCGAGAATGTAATTGTAACCCTTAACTGTTTTCTGTATTTTGTCTTCCTTTACAATTTCAAGTAAGTGCTTTAAATAAAGAGTTTTTTATGTTGTCTTTAGCACATCAGTGGAAAAGCATTAAGATTTGGACTGTTTAGTTTTATCAATTTCGACTACAGAAATCAGCTGTCGCCACGCTTTTGAGATCGTGGCGATCGCCGATGGGTTTTTGTTCGCCACAAACAAGTTTTAGTCGCATTTTGCGACTGTGGCGACCTCTACCGCGAACCCTGGGTACTGAGTCTTCAACTTTTTTGTGAAAGAAGTAGTATCGATAAGAATCATTGCCACTATTAAACTGTGATATTACCAGTTAGAAAGGCAGTTAAATCAAATCGATAGCACTAATCAGTTTGAACTGTGAGCGTTTGGCGAGAGTTTGTAGTCAAATCAACAGAAACTGTTCACTACAGTCAGTTCACTACATGTGAATCTGATTGGAAACAGTGTATGGCCAATGTCAAAGCACAATGGATCCAGCAGTTCATCGCCCTTTGTCCAAAAATCACATAATGATGACCATTGTGCATATTCATTTTTTCTCATTCTGAGCTCAATCTGTTCTCATACTTCTCATTGACTGCACTGTCTGCAGTCCAAATGACTTCCCTCTCTTCGGTGACAGCTCTGTCTTCAGTCCAATAGCGCTGTATGCAGTTTCTGGTTTGTCACTAAATATAGCTGCATGTGTGCAACATGGGACACTACTGCTTGAAATGTCAGTGTTGCATGCGTGGCACCATGGTCACTCCACAAAAGTGGACTGTAGTATGTAGTCTCATTATGTAGTCAATCAATGTCAATATGAAATTCATGATAGACAGTTCATGATCCCACATATGTCAACAGGCAATATTGATACTGAGTTCTTATCATAAATCATAAAACATTTATACTTCAATAATATTCATTATATCATACCAGTATATTAATGAGGCAACTGAAATTGGATCAGCCAAGATACGAAAATTTCAGTGCTATATTTTCAACATAGAACAGCTGAAACATGAGCAACTCTTGGTTGGAGAAAATCAAATTTTAACTTTTCGTGCTAGAATTTCAATATACTTTTGGGATATTGTAGCAACAAGTCATCGTTGATGATATCATCCCTGCTGGGTCAAGCATTTTTAGGAGTTGTTAACCCTTTTCCTGCCAAGTCGGTGAAAATCCGCTTGAAATTCGGTGTAGCCAGAATCTAAGCACTGGTCAGGGAAAGACACTTATTTTTTATCCACTTGCCCTTCGGGCAAGTGGGGGGTTAAGTTCACTTGCCGAATTGGAAAACCACTTGCCCAGTAAAATTATGTGGTTCGCAGTGATTTTTTATTTCACACACTTTACTTCAAAACCTTTATCATGTTATTCATCAAACTTCATGATGTAGTGAAAAATGTCAGTCACTCTCTCACTATTGCTGGACAGCTCATTAATATTCAAGTTCATAAAAAAATTATAATATATAATATGCTTGTATGTTTACTTTCTTAGGGCTATAATAATGTACAAATAATAAACAGCCACTTCCACTGTACCTTCGAGGTATTTTTCAGTTTTAACTGAACTGTACAGAAAGAAAAAATCTTTAGAAGTTATAAAGGAATTTTTGAAGCTTCTGAAAAATAGTGTACTTCTTTGTCATGTTTTTACACTACCTATATCATCCCTGACCACCATGGCACCATGAAGTTTTCATTACATTGCACTATACATGTTTTTCTGATGACCTAGGTGGTCTTTTTAATGCCCAGGCGACATCAACTTAGGTTGTCAGCGAGTTTACGATGTGATGCATGCTGAATATCTCGATGTGAAATTCGGTCCGATTGCTTTTTTGACAGTCATTTTAGAATGGGGAAAATTCACAAACAGAGAGGTTGGTTGCCACGGACAAGTAACTTTTGGCTCATTGACCTGAGAAATAAGTCAGTGTTCATTGAAAATTCAAAGACTGGACCCGTTGACACCAAAGCTTGATTGTGACCATGCATGCTTTCATCTTTGCATGCAGTCTTTCCACAATGACCCCAGGGATGCCAGTCGTCACTGAACTAAACATTGCATTGTAGAGTATGTTTTAGTAAAAGTACTATTTTTGGTGCTAATTGTCGCTACCTAATTTTATTTTTATAGAGTTGTAAACATTCATACAAAACACAAAAACTTCGTATGTCTTTTTGATCGTACAGACATGTGGACACCATAACCTTTTCTTGTGAGGGCAAGGAACTTTGTGGACGTACGCTCTACCAGCGTATGGTAATTAACTGATGGTATTGTTTATTGAAAACGATCATGTGATATTATGGAAAACTTATTCCTAATTCTCACAATGAAGTAAAATAATTATTATTTGTTGTTGAAGTCGGTGTTCCCATATCAGAAAATCGATCTCATGGATTTGATTTCTAGGTATGGTGATTATTTTTCACTTGTCCCGTCGGGCAAGTGGCATCGGCGTTTCACTTGCCCGAAGGCGACTTTCACTTGCCCCGGGCAATCGGACAACCCTTAGTGTCTTTCCCTGACTGGTGACCGTTATTCTACCAACCCGGTGGAAATCGGGCCCTTTTTGGGTTACCCCCTTTGCTGCCAAGTCGACGGCACTACGCTTTTGCTATCCCCTGTGCGTTTAGGGGTCATCCGAGGACAGGTTTTCTGACAAGGAACGCCTTTTCTCCTCGAAATGGGTTTGCAGGGAGTCGATAGACAGGGAAAGGTGCAGAAACCTGTCCGCCAGTCCCCCACACCTGAGGGGGGCTGGTTTTTTTTACCGCTTTTTAGCGGACTTGGCAGGATAGCATGGTGACGTTTTCTGGTGGAGTTGGACGTACTTGGCTGCCTGGCACTATAGAGATTGCTGCCGAACTTGACCAACTCGGCAATGCTAATCTAGATGGCTACCTCTTGCAAACGACTTTGCAGATGGTGCCGATGGTGCGAGACGAAAGTCACTTATTCAGTTGTGCGTGACTGAAAATGAGAACGTATTTTTGACGGGACGGCTCGACTTGTTCCTCCGATGGAACGGATATGAACGACTTGGAAATACCATTACAAACTGGTGTCCGACGTATTAAGCTGGGCTTCAGCTCTGCAAGTTCAAGCCAGGCAACGTCCTTCACTGCCTTGGCCGTGCCATTCAATGGACGTGGCTTTGGATTTTTTATTTATTCCATCGTCCGAAGTATTGGCTCTAGTTTGCAGGCAAACGTATTCTGTTGCCGACGACCTTGGTTACTACGTACGCTATTTGCATACCGAGAATTCAGGGTACATGAGGTCAATGCTACGGGGATACCGCCTGTACTGAGCAGGGACTGCTTTTGTTATGCAAACCAGCTAGCTATACAATGGCTGCCAGGCATGGAGACGTCGATGGCTAGAACAATGGAAGCATATTGCGTTGTACCCGTGCATCGCAAAAGTGAGACTGACAACTTGGGTGTAGTGACTGGTTATCACTGGTTAGCTGCAGCCCAAGCCATGGCGGTACAAACCCGTACCTGACTGAGGACCGCTCGATTAAGTCGGTAATGAACGGTAACACTCGTAAGCCAACTCCCAAACGAGCTGGCGAAACTACGTGGAAGCTGTGCCTCAATGGCTCAGCCAAGTCGTTTGTACAACGGCAAAACGTAGTTTTTGTGCTACACTGCCAAGTCGTTGAAGGTACGTATTCAATTGACCCTACCCTGGGGAAAAAGGACAGGTTTGCCGGTGCTGCCGCACCCTAGCACGACCCCCAGGGTCTCTGACTAACAGACGAGCGAGTTATGTTTGTGCCTAGCGGACGTGCGCAATACTGAAGGAGCTTATTTCCGTAAAAGTAAGCATGAAACGGCAATAAAATGATGCACCCCCTGGGGCAAACAAAGCCGCTGACCCCAATTTTTTTCTGCAGTAACCCTTGAGCACCTTCCCCTGTATACGGGCATGTAGAAATTATCGAAGTCTAACACGTATAAGTACTGCTAAAACTACCCTGAAAATGGGCGGTTTCTGCCAAAATGCCTGGCAGGATAACGTGCAGGAGAGCCAATCTTTTGCAGGCACGGAAAAGGGGGCCGTTTTCTACTGACTTGGCAGGATAACGGACAAGGGCGCTCGGCAGGAAAAGGGTTAATCCCAGTTTTGATTTTAACTGTTCTTGATTGTGATTGGCAATATCATTGTCACACTAGCAGTTACCTACTAAGTAGTATTGCCTCATTCTTGCATGCATGATTTCCAAAAGTGTTATCGAAAAATGTGAACAAATATTTAGTTTGCATAATAATGAGAGAACAAGACATTGTCTGCAAACAGCCTTATTGACTGTCTGATTGCACTATCTATAGTCAAATTGACTGTACTGTACTGTCTACATTACAATCCACATGATTGCACTATCTATAGTCCAATTGACTGTACTGTACTGTCTACATTACAATCCACATGATTGCACTATCTATAGTCCAGTTGACTGTACTGTACTGTCTACATTACAATCCACATGATTGAGTCTATCTATAGTCAAATTGGCTGTACTGTACTGTCTACATTACAATCCACATGATTGCACTATCTATAGTCCAATTGACTGTACTGTACTGTCTACATTACAATCCACACGATTGCACTATCTATAGTCCAAATCACGGTCCCTCCCTTGTGGAGGGACTGTGTGCAAATCAATGTACTTGGTACAATTGCTGGAATTGATTTGATGTCATTTTAGTAAAGTCATTTGGGGAAGTACAGTGTGTAAAGTCCAAATGACTGTCTACAAAACTAAATTTAAACTATAAATACGAAACTATAAGAGAAGCACCTAATAAAAACAGTGTAGCCCAAACAAGGGACTATGTACCCATGAGGCAGGAGACCATTTGCTCTCTTGAAATCGGGCAAATGGTAAACTACCCTCGGGCACCTCGGGCACGTAGTCCCTTCTTTGGGCTATGATGTTTAATACAGGACTGCACAGAATATTTGAATGAACTATACTACAATTAGACAAGTGTATACATAAATACACCATGCTAAGTAGCAATCATTTTGGTGCATGAAATCTTTAGGGATCTTAGAAGATTGTGGCATGAATGTGTATGCATACACTGTATGAATCACTTACGGCCATCATTGATGCACTCGCAAGCTAGCCTCCTTTCTTTCAAATATTGGCTTATAACATTGCAAATACCAATATGAGAGTCGCAAAACTTTCACGTTGAAAACATCGTCGTATAAATCTACTTTGATTTATTGAAGATGAAGAACTGTACATGTCTGTACAGATAAATGTTCCAATATCCAGTCAACATTTCAGAGCTATTAATGAATGATGTTCAAACGAAAAGTTGATATTTCTTGAGGTGAAAGATCATTGCATATAATCACTAAAATGGAACAAAGTGATATTGTTTCATGCAAAATGAATTTATGCAATATATCACACCTGGCAATGGGTATACTGTGAGATTTTGATTAGTTCACTGCATATATGCATAAGTGATACCAATGGATTGAACTTATCAAAATATTTTGTGGTTGACCTGTTGCTGAGGTGGTTTATTAGTCCCCACAGACAAAATCTGTGGGGATCTATGATTGGGTTATGTCAGTAGATGCTTGCTTTACTCAGAGATGCCCCAACCGATTTCTTTCAAAGTTTGTACCAGCATATGACCCTATGCCATACCTGTGCATGTTGATTTATTTCACTGTGTGATCCAATATGGCTGTCAGGTGGCCATTTTGTTTCAATTTTATCATGTCTATAGTAAACACTTATTACCTGTTCATGAGGGCTATAGCGCCCATTTATGACCCAGAGGGGTATAGTGATATGCTTCTGGTAACACACTGCCACAATGGGTACTGAAAAGGTGCTATAGCCCAAATAGAGACCAGGTTTATTAGTAAGGTGTTTTATAAGACACTGCATGCTCATATTGTTAGTCCCCATGGATGCAGTCCAGCATGGACTTATAGATTGTGTCCTGTCCATTCGTCTGTCTGTCCTTCTGTCCGTCCGTCAGCAGCCGTTTCTGTGTCATCCCTGAGCCAATTTTTTTCAAACTGTGCAAGGATAAAGTACTGTGACATACATATGCACATCAATTAATTTTGCGATACGATCTAATATGGCGATCTGGCAGCCATTTTATTGCGATTTTTTCATGTTTTTGAACCACAACTCAACTATCCCAGAACTGATTTCGTTCAGTGTTGGTACACAGATAAAGTACTATGGCATATATATGCACGTCAATTTATTTTGCGGTACGATCCAATATGGTTGCCGGACGGCCATTTTGTTGCGATTTTTTCATGCTTTTGAGCTGTAACTGAATTATCCCTGAACAGATTTCATTCAAACTTGGCACACAGTCATTGTATTGTAGTGTGCATGCTCATCACAATTAATGGTGCGAGCGGAGACTGTGTCATCAGCGATGACTTGTTAAACTTTTTTTATGTTATAGTTTTTAATGTGTTTAGATTTTATGCACTGCAACAATCCATTGTGACAATTTTACTTGACGATTTTTCTACAGTGGTAACAGTAGTACCAATTTCTTCACAAAAGTATCCTTGGCATACCCAGCAACACTCTTGGTTACACTTGAATCTTTGTCGCCTATGAGCTGTTGAAGTTCCTATGCTGTTGGAAAATCTTGCTGTTTTAGACTCTAGAAAGAGGCTTGTCGCTCATCCAGGGTTCTTATCACATTCTAGTCATTCGCCATTGTTTCAAAGATGCAGACAACACCACGCATATGGTCATGTGACCAGACACATCCAAATTTGGCCAAAAACTATTTCCCTAGGGAAACAGGCCCAACAATGGCAAAAGCAAACTAACCTTTTGGTTTGATTCAATTGTTTATGTAACTTATGCGATGAATTATTGATATATATGTCGGACTTTAACAACTGTACAAATTGATAAGGACTATGATTTTGGCTGTTGAGACGATCAAAGCTTAGTGTACCGGTAGGATTTCTCTGAGAGAGGTCCTATTTTGCATGCATCTACACCGTGACTGATACAGCACGAGAGAGTAACCCATAGGACCTAAATAAAGTGATTGATGCATCGACTTTTAAACATAACTTGTACCATGTATCATGTATTAGAAAATCAATGATCAATGGTTCTGACCAAAGGGTTTTACAGAACGATGTTATTTTATGCATAAAGCTAGCTACTGTGGAAAAAGAGATATGTGCCACGTTAAATGTTGCTGTTCAAACCGATCATCTGACCCAGCATGGATACTTTCCTTGCAGTGTTCAACATTTGTATGGACGTTAGACGTCGCTGACGCTTCAATTTAAAGGCCTAATATCTTCGTCTAAAACAGGGACTCATTAAGTACTGGTGTTCAAAATTGGAGAGGCAACTAGCCTTTCGCCATTACACGGCGGCTACTTCTGTTGTTTACATTCATCAGCCATGCAATATGCACACAGCTCCAATGTACCATTGGCCCTACATCAGTCCTTTTTACCCAGCTTCCTACGCACCACCGTGTATACTGTACTGGGTATTGAAATTACAAAGGTCGAAGGGTAACTGAATGGTTTACATGTCACACTATGACTGAGGAAATGACCTTCGAGGAGCTCAACTTCAATGCGCGAATGAGTGAACTACGTTAACTCTGCGTGACCGAACCATTCAGAGAATGTTGTGCCCTCAGTGGTGCATCAAACGGTGAAATGAGGGCCATTTGAGATTTTATTGCACGAATTGCGCAATGGTGTGTCCTAAAATTAACACTGACATAACGTAGGGAATTTATTTGTTTTACAATGTGATCCAATTGAATTATGGCCAACTGGTTGGATTTTGTTTCAGGTTTTTCATGACTAGAGCCATAACTGTGACTTGCATGGACCTATTTGTCTCAAAACTTGTACTAAGACATAAAGCTGTGTCGCACATTGGCACATCAATTTGTTTCATAATGCCATCAAATATGGCCACATGTGCCCATTTTGTTATGATTTTTTCACTTCCAAACAGACAAACCTGAACTGATTTCATTCAGACTTCGTACTTTGACAGTGTGCTATGACATACATATGCTCATCAATTTGTGTTGTGATGCAATCTAATATGGCTGGCAGATGGCCCATCTTATAATTTTCTCATGATCACAGTAACTAGCAAATATACCTGATCAGAATTCAGACATGATTCAAAGTTGATAGAAAAACAATGAATGATGACTTTCACTTGTGTGTCAGTTCTTGTCATAATACTGTCCAAAGTGTATGCCAAGAAGACGTTTTATCTCAAGTTTTTCATGTCCACAGACATTACTTGGATATGTGTGAACTGATTCCATTCAACTTGTCAACACAATGAGATGATATTGCCAATCACAATCAAGAACAATTAAAATCAAAACTGGGATTAACAACTCCTAAAAATGCTTGACCCAGCAGGGATGATATCATCAACGATGACTTGTTGCTACAATATTCCAACAGTATATTGAAATTCTAGCATGAAAAGTTAAAATTTGATTTTCTCCAACCAAGAGTTGCTCATGTTTCAGCTGTTCTATGTTGCAAATATAGCACTGAAATTTTTGTATCTTGGCCGATCCAATTTCTTTTGCCTCATTAATATACTGGTATGATATAATGAATATTATTTAAGTATAAATGTTTTATGATTTATGATAACTCAGTATCAATGGTGCCTGTTGACATAAGTGGGATCATGCACTGTCTATCATGAATTTCATATTAACATTGATTGAAATAGGTAAATAAAAGATGCCAAGAGCACCAAATTTCATGAGCACCAATGTGAACATGACCATTGCAATCTAGAATGTAGAGATGTATCTCAAAGGATACCCAAGTGATAATGACACATGCAACTGGTACTTGCTAATTGACAATTGTTTGTCACAAAAACGTGAACATACCTGTACATGTAACATATAAGATGGCTATCTTATCATTGCAATTTCATGTTACTCTACAGAGCCAAAAATATGAAGTAATGGGTCAAACCCGGAATACAAATGGACCACGGTACAAACAAAAACATGTGCACAAATGCGCATAGAAGTATGTGTATTTCCATATGTGTTAGTACATGTAGATTTGTTTGTACCGCCATCATGTGATCTCTTTGGCGTATTGAGTTCTGTGGAACAAAGTGGACGGTGTCAGTGGGGACTTATAGGTTTGGTAATGTCCGTGCATCCGTCTGTTCATGCAGATATCTCAGAGATGCCGGGAGAGATTTTATTCAAACTTGGCACAAGGATTACTTCATATGTCATACATATGCACGCCCATTTGTTGTTTGATACGATCCAATATGGCCGCCGTGCAGGCATTTTGTTACGATTTTTTCATGTACAGAGCCATAACTCAGGCATATCTCAACGGATTTTATTCAAAGTTGGTACAAAGACATTGAATCTGTATGTCATGCATATCCACATTGATTTGTTTTGTGATACGATCCAATATGGCCACCATGCAGCCATTTTATTATGATTTTTTCATGTACGGAGCCATAACTCAGGCACATCTCAACTGATTGTTTTCAAAGTTGGTACAAGGACATTGATCTATATCATACATATGCATGTCAATTTGTTTCACGATATGATCCAATATGGCCGCCATGCGGCCATTTTGTTACAATTCTTTCATGTACAGAGCCACAACTCAGGCATTTCTCAACCAACTTTATTCAAAGTGGGTACAAGGACATTGACCTGTATCATACATATGCACGTCAATTTGTTTCACGATATGATCCAATATGGCCGCATGGCGGCCATTTTGTTACAATTTTTTCATGTCCTTAGCCATAACTCAGACATGTATCATCGGATTTTATTCAAAGTTGGTACAAGGACATTGACCTATGCCATAAATATGCATGTCAATTGATTTCACAATCCGATGCTATATGGCTGCCTTGTGGCTATTTTGTTATGATTTTGTCATGTCCTGAGCCATAATTTGGATATGTATCAACTGATTTTTTTCAAAGTTGGTATAAGGACATTGACCTGTCATGTCATGAATATGCATGGCTATTGGTTTCACAGACCAATGCAATATAATGGCTGCCTGGTGGCCATTTTGTTATGATTTTTTCATGTACAGAGCTAATAACTCAGACATATTTCCACCAGTATCATTCAAAGTTGGCACAAGGACATTGACCTATGTCATACATATGCACATCAATTGTTTAACGGCATGTAGCAGTATCATGTCAATTATTGAATTTTGTAATTAGTCTGATATGTCAAGAAATACTACATCAAATTTCATGAAACTTGGTACAGATGTTAAGCTCACATTGCTTTAACAGTGAAAAAGACATTTATCAGTGTCAAGTTAATTAATTTGTAATTGCATATGTAATGAACTTTCCTAGAGTGATATATCCACAAATACTGCGTTAAATTTGATGAAACTCGGTACAGATGATCTCATAGTGTTGTAAATATAAATCAATGACACTCAGTAGTATCATTTATATATATATAAATTAATTGCTAGTTTGCATTTACATAATGGATTTTTGTTTTTAGGGTGAATGTCCAAAGTACTGCATCAAACTTTATGAAATATGGTACCAGTGATAATCTGTCAGTGTTAGGATAGGATGCAAAAATGTTTGGCAGCATCCTGTCGATTAAGTACTAATTGATTCATTTTAATGACCATCTGTAATTAATAGGCGGCTTACATTGGTTTTATGTTTTCACCACCATGAAACTCATTTTTGGCCACTAAGCCCCATCTGTATCGCAGTATTTTTAATCACAGGCCTAATTAATAAAGAGGACTCTTTCCTCTCAGAGGACTTGTAACTAAAGTACCCATTGACAAGTGGGGACTGTGTCATTGTCAATGACTTGTTCAGGAATAGAACCATTGTCCTTTTACTTTTGATAGTTTTATTTGTTTTGAAAACGTGTCTGACATGGCTTTATGTTTCCATTTTTTCAGTGGGTCCTTCCAGAAATCATCGCACACACTGTCGTTGTGGTTCTTCTAGTGTTTAATCAATGTTGGTTTTTATTTGCCTTGAATCTACCACTAGCTTCATACCAAATGTACAGGTAAGAGTACTAAGACATTTCCTGGCATTTTTCTGACAATGAGGGCAGTAAAAGAAGGCAGCATAATCTGTCGTTGTCTTTTCCAGTATGAACTTCTGCTGATGACTTCGTACAATCTCTAGGAATAGAAGAACAAAAATATCATCTCTTTAGATGTTTTACTGGTTACTGGAACAGAAGTTGATATATCTTCTGTCAATCATCTGAATCAGAACACATTGAAACATGATTTGGAATACTTGAACTTTTTAAGGTCTGAGATGAGTGACCCACTTTATTATCAACATCACGTCTCAAACAGTATGTTTAGACATCTATGACAGGAATCTAGTTATAATAGATTTTCTGAATTTTAATTCAAAGTAAAATATATATATTTTTTGGAGTAATATGTCATAGGTAGACAATCATGGTGTGGTGTACTGGTATAAATAAATGGAAGTAAGAAATTTTCAACAAGTAAGAATCAGTGTGTAACAGCCAACAGCTGTATGAGATTTACATTGTAATATAATGTTTCTCTTTTACTCGATGAGATGACCTGGTGGGACAGTGATATAATGAAAGAGATTTGGAACAAATCTATAAGCAACATGAAAATCTAGAAATAACTAGGGATTTCTAGGACTTGGCATGAAGAATATACTTACACTGGTAAAAAAAGTGAGATGTAAAAGTTCTGTTAGGATGGAATGAGGTATAGCGTACCCAGATTCCAGACAGTAGACATGTTTTCATGATATAAATTGAAATTTCAATCCAGCAACAGGTCTAAGAGGATAACTCATTTTGTATGTCACCAATTTCCTGTTCTGAACCAGAGACCATTTCAAATATTATATTGGTAGTTTCTCATAGCATAGTCATAATCTGACACAGGTACATTCCTTTAAGTATGATATTCTGGCGTTGAAATACATGCATACACCATTTGAATCTTTTGCATGGACATCACTCTCTTATCACCATCATTAATCCTTTTCCTGTCAAGTCCATATTTCACCACTAGGTCACGATGGTTAAAATTAATGAAACACAATGTATTCCATATGATGTATTTTAACATAATACTGTACATTTGAAGGCTGTTGAAAACATAATACTGTAAAGTTGATTTTTTTTGACAAAAGATGCTATAACATACCAAGCCAAGTGGGTGGAAATACGTCATGTTTTGGCTCAATACCGCTTTTTACTGACTTGGCTGATGGGGAAGTGATACTGTCTGGCAGGAAAAGGGTTAAATCATAAATAATTTAATTACAGTAATATACACAGTTCAAAGTTACTCAGCTCAATTACGTTGGTTGGACATAATCTTCACTTAGTTATGTCTTTTGTCAACGTTGTTGTTGGAAGTACAAGTGTCATTTAAAAAAAAATATCCACAAAATACATCAAGGATGTAACAGCTTCGACGTAAACATTATCATTATTGAAAGAAGCTGACAAAATTTTTGTTTTTTCCAAATTTTGTACAGGTATATAAACATTCCAAGTGGAAACACAGGTCTATATGATCCCACTGAAATTCACAACAGAGGACAGTTAAAATCACACATGAAAATAGCAATGGCTAAATTGGGCTATCATCTGATTTTCTTTTTCATATACATGTATAGGTAAGTATATATCATGGTTACAAGCCTCTTCACCATTGAAAAATATTTGCTGCAACTCATGTAATTTTCAATAGCAATGGTTAGATAGAAAATCTGTGTTCTTCCACCAAAGTGAAGGTACAGAAATAAAAGTGAAATGAAAATTTACCAACAAAAATCTAGCTTGAAGTAATTCTAAGATGACAAGAAAACCTTCCGAATTTGAATTCTTAGCCTTTCATCCTTATTACAATTCCAAGCATGTGTTTACAACCTTACATTTGATTATATAGCAGTTTTCTCATAGTGATAAAAACCCCAAGAAATACACTGTTCATCTTTTGTTTGTTTACAATTTAATAGCTAGACAAATGCACATCATTCATGTAAAAATTGTCACATGGTAACAACATTTAATTATTAAAAGAAAATGTGAATTAGGTATTTAAGTGAATGAAGTGTGAGAGTCAGAACTTCTGGTAGTAAATTTCAAAATTACTTTGATATACAGATTCATTCCTTGCACTGTCAACTTTGCATTTTACACAATACGTTATGGTCTAGGTGTCTCCAATCACTGATCTTGTTTTGAGATGTCGTGTTGTATATATTTTTTGCTCACGTGTGAACACGTGAGCATATGTCGCAGCGATGTCTGTCTGTCTGTGTGTCTGTCTGTCTGTCTGTTGGTCCATTTTCTCAAAAACGGCTGAACGTATTTCAGTCAAATTTGGTAGACATCTTCAGAATTCAAATGGCTAGAACTGAAAAGGTTTTGGTGGGCGTGGCTTGGATATTAATGAAGTTATGAAAGTTTTAATTTTTCTGTTACGCCGCGTATGACAAGTGAAAACAATCGACTGTTTGAGGGCGCTGTGAAATGTGCTTGTCCAGGTTGGCTACAGCTGGATAGCCCTGCGTACGATGCTGTGTGTTCGCTACAGCTAATAGCCCCGCTCACCACAGCCCTGCAAAGACCCGTACGTAGAGTTGGTGACTTCAAATCCATTTTTGGACTTGACGTAAAAAGCCAAATTACTGCCGAAATTCAGCGTTCTTGGGCCCAGTCGTATCCCTGCCTACCTCAGCTACTCGATCGCTTCCAAAAATGCCAGTCTTTTATTCTTTTTTCGTAAATAACCGTCGATGTCGGCAACTCTCTCGCTAGCCCTGCGTACGTACGCACTGTACGCTGTGCATTTCCTGTGTGCGTTCCTAACACACAGCGTACACTGCGTACGTACGCAGGGCTAGCGAGAGAGTTGCCGACATCGACGGTTATTTACGAAAAAAGAATAAAAGACTGGCATTTTTGGAAGCGATCGAGTAGCTGAGGTAGGCAGGGATACGACTTGGGCCCAAGAACGCTGAATTTCGGCAGTAATTTGGCTTTTACGTCAAGTCCAAAAATGGATTTGAAGTCACCAACTCTACGTACGGGTCTTTGCAGGGTGGTGAGCGGGGCTATTAGCTGTAGCGGAACACACAGCATCGTACGCAGGGCTAACAGCTGGATAGCTCTGGTTTCAACCACGGTCCCTCCGTGTTTCAACCTCGTATTGAACATTAAAAATATGATATTTTATTACTCATTCAACTCACTATTCAAGATAAAATATCGTTTAGCAAATTAGCTTTATCCTTGGTAATTGATTGTTTCCCTCGCTGCTCGATCGCCAGAAATGAGTACATACGTTCTCTACCTTGCCTCATGGCATGGAAGTGCTGATGAATAATAACTTTGGGTCAAAGGTATTGAAGTGTCCAATCAGGTTCGTGCACAGAGTCCAAGGTCATGACCTACTTCATGTACTTCTGCACTGTTTGATTTTGCTTCGCCAAGAAACGTGTTCGTCATTGTCCATAGAAGTATGTTTGCTCTCCTTTGAGGTTGTTTGTGAAACAAATTCCGGGATAGGCCTTGGAATGCATACGATCGGCATCGCGGCAGTGCATGTAGCTAGCCCTACGAGTATGACGAGAGTGTCCGGCTTTGGCTACGCCGCCTCCCACCTCCGGTAGGCGGCGTAGCCAAAGCCGGACACTGTCGCCATACTCGTAGGGCTATGCATGTAGCGTACCATGCTTGTGTAACTGCCGAGCTCAACGTGCATTCACGGTTGATACTCGTGTACAATCATGATGTGTTCAATTCTGATGAAGATTCATAAGTCTTACTTTGGCAGTCTTTTTTCCGTACGATAATCCCGACAATACGTGTTACTGTTAGACGAGGTGGCCATTTTATGATAAGTTTCAATACTGCACAGCTACATAGCGTCACTATCGTGTGATCGAGGTACAGCGTTGTTGAACGGGATACAGAAACTCTGCAGAGGGAGAAACGATCGTTGACATGAACAGTCAATGTACTTCAGCACGTAGTCCGCAGATAGCGGATCGAGAAAATAAACGTGTCCCAGTAAATAACGGAATATTTATGTACATTAACTCGATATTAATCAAATTTCCAGCTCATCGCAAAAAAAATGTATTGCAAAGATTAATTTGTCACTGACAAATACTGCACTGTATGGAAACAGTCTGTAGAATTGTTCAACTTCAAGTGGTATTACCCGAGACAAACACTTGTGTTGTCAATTTTGATTTCATTTCATAAACTTCATACTTCATCGAGTATCGTGTATTTCAGCCTTTGTGAAGCCATTTTATTGATATTTTCAATTTTTGTCTTGGCTTTGTTGTGGAACATGTTGAATCGTCTCCGTGGACATGTAGGCAAAAGTGTGACGGGGTCGAAGTGACTTGGGTACCTGGGGCCGACCAAAACCAGTGTGAATTACTGGGGTCAAAGCGGACAGCGGCCGGGATGACGTGTTCCCCAAGCGAGCTACCTTCAGAAGTCTGTTCATCGCAAAAAACGTCAACTTTTAAAACCCGTCATTTATTTACTGATGTTATTCTCAGCATCACAAACATATACGCCTCTGCTATGTATCACAGCAAATAGTTATATTTGAGCGCCCCGTAAATGGGATCCTCGTTTTTTTGCGAACCCGGAAGTGTGTCTTGCTCAATGCATTTCCTACCCATAGCGAGGGAAACTGCCTGCGTTCCCATGCTCCCATGCACCCTTTTTCAATGCCAGTGCAACGCCATCTGTGCAAAATTTGTGGTGGTATGCTCCCGTGTGATGGAAAACCTCTCTTATTCTAACAATGACGTAGTTGACTTTGGACTTCGATTTCGTAAATGTGATGTCCATGCAGTGAGTTTGGGTTGGCGCGCTTATAATGCAATCTTCGCCCGCCTGCGGTCCGATATCCCGCATTTATTAGCGATATTTATCTGTTTTGACTTGACCAAAGTTGGCAAAACTTGCTATGTACATTAAAGATACTATGATACAAGATTATTGAAAGTCATTTGACATTTTTTTCAGCCAATTCCCAATATGCATATTTAATGAACCTTCCAAATTAGGGATATATACTGGCATTTACTTGATAAAATTTGGCGAAACATGCTGTGTACATTGATCATTATACCAGGTTATAACAGTATTGAAAGTCATTTTGCATTTTCATGTCAGCTAATTCATAATTTGCATAAATAGCTAACAAGCTTTCACGGTTTGGCATATAGAGCTTGAAGGACTTGACCAAAGGTAATTACACATGCTATATTGTGATACAATGACAGTACTCAAAGAAATTAATTATTTTATTTCAGCTAATTACATATTTGAATACTTAATGACCTTTAGAATTGATCTGTGGTGAAATTCATTGTGTTGATCATAACACTTTAAATGTAGCAAAGCATGTAGCAAAGGTTCAAACTTGCACATAAATGCAATATATAATGAAACCGTGAGCATTTTCAGTTCATATCTATTGTGTGGTATAGTGGTTATATCAAGTGTACAAACAAATGAGATTGTAGTGGGTTGTCTATTTAGCTCCAATTCTAGCTAATGAATTTGGTTGGTTGGGCAGTAAACATGTCGAGGAGGATTATGATAGCAACACTTATACTGGTAGTTACAGAGAGAACACCAAGATTACTTCATTTACAAGATGTTCAGTGAATGACACTGGGACACCACAAAGGCTGGCACATTACCCATTTCATAATCTGGTCATACCGGTATATATGGCCCTCAACCATGTAAAAGATAAAAAAAAAGTTTTTCTTGCATTCAAATAGTTTTGAATGGAAACTCCATGTTTGTTTCTTTATTTTGCAGTGTGATTCTTGCCTTGCATTCAAATAGTGTTGAATGAAAATCTTTGTTTCTTTATTTGCAGTATGATTCTTGCCCTGCTTTCAAGATCAGACGAATAGCTGCCATTGCTCCCTCTACTGCCAAGAAACTGTCAAATTAAATAGGTGCTGTCAAACAAAATGGATTATAATATTAAGAATTACTGTAGATTTTTTCATGAAAATATCATCATCATGTCATTATGCAATAAGTTCAGTTCCTATCATTATTTCCAATTCAAACTGTATTGTTATGTAATTTTCTATGCATTTTATCTATTAAAAGCACCCATTCCATGAAATAGTATTGCAGTTACTCTAATGATCTTCTCTACCTAAGACAGAAATCTTGTGCTGTCTTGACATTTAATGTTGCAGACATCAAAACTCCAAGCTGCTGAATTTGGAGGAAGGCAAATCTTTGGTTTTCTCCCTTTAAGGCCCTTGGCTAGTATTTTCTGTAAATCATTATCCAGGGTCATCTTCCATCAGTCCACTTGTCGAAGTTTTGGTCAAATTCTCTTTAATTGGCATTGTAGCAGGGATTTTGCAAACTGCTCTGTATTAATGTTTTGCTGATTATTATTTGGTTTTCTCTGAAATTCACATGTCTGTCTGGTTGTGTAGAGGCTTGCCATGGAAACTGCCAGCATGTGAACACGATCAGGTAGATTTATCAAACAATGATTTAACGGTGGATGACGTCATTGCTTTAACGCTTTGAAACTGAACCAAGTTTAGTGATAATCTCTTACTGAAAATTAATGGAGCCATTCAGAGCTAATGCAAAGAAAGCCCATAAAACATTGAATTTGGAGTTGACCTTAGATGCTCATACTGTTAAATTATTATCTATTATGAGTACTTGGGTTTTATGTTGCTTTTTAATGAAATATTTATGCTTTAATCCTTTGGAAATGTTGAATCCACAAAGCTTTTATGGTTTCATTGACAGTTCTGAGAATGTCAAACATTTCGAATATGTCCTTCAATATCAGTTATCAATTTCCAACATGGTAATAGTCATTTCAAGGGTATTTTACAAGGTTATACAGTGACCAATCAATTTTGATTATTTCAGTGTTACAGTGTTATTCCAGTTAAAGAATGCTTAGTTGTTTTTTTATGAATTTTAGGACGTGTTCTTATTTACGTGAAACATTCTTTATTTCCTGGCACTTGCTACTATTTGATTCATAGATAATTTGACAGCTCTACCAGTTCAAGCTTACTGATTTTACAATTATCCAGTTCTTTGTATCTCTTAAGGCCGTTTATGAGGTTATTCAAGGTAGGTCATATTTATGAACAGGGTATTGCACATTACTTTTATGTTGTGCAACAGTGTTGCTTGCTTACATTACACGTACTGTACATGTGTGAACTACAGAATGTTATCGATCTACTGTTTGTCATTAGCTCTTCAGAGAACTTGTTTCATGCAATTGATTCTCAGGAACAGCCTCGTTTCATTAGGAAATGGAATATCTTTTGTTTGCTAGCACAGATTTTAACCTTTAATCTCACATGAAATGAGAAGAACAGAAGATATCGCATAGAAATGTTTCCAATACTGCACATTTCAAACACATTTTCTCACTCATGATAAATTTTTTGGTTCTTATTGTGAAAGACCAGACGTACCAGATATTCCCACCTTTACTTTGAACTAATTACTTGTTGACTACATGTTAAAGACAAAATCACGTACCATATACAGCAGGTTTTTTTCAATTTATTGGATAGTAAGATTGAGTTAAGTCAGTACTTTGTGACAATCCATGAAAAAAATATAGTTAATTGTAATGTTTATAACAGTTGAAATGACATTGTGAGGGAAAGAATTGTCTTTGATTTTTAGCCTGCCTTTAAAGCTGACATGTTTTTATCAGACTGAAAAACGTGGAATTTTATCAATATATTGACTTTATAAATCTGATTCTTCATTTTTGTGTGAGTTGATCTTTCATGAGAATAATTTAGTATTTGATAAGGAAGATTAGATGAAGTAGCTGTTAATTTTATTGAGACTGCAGGATCAAATGGTTTTTTGTTGCCTGGTGATGGAATTGCCTCATTCCATTGATATGATCTACTGTACTCTTTCAATTCTGAAGATGTGGAATGTAAAGGAAAAGAAAGAGACTTGAGAGAAATTTTAGAGTACATGTAGGGAGGTTCAAGACTGCCTTTCTGCGCTTTAAACTTGCCATTTGATATAATGCCTTCATGCTACTTTAAAGATAGAAATGATGGCATTCAATACTGAGTAGATGTAGTTATTTGTAATGACATGCCTGACAGGTAGATATATGCTTTCTTGTGTAATAAATTTCATTGAATAGATTGTATAAAAAGGTGTAGGAATATAGCCGCCTTTCACTTTTCTAATAATGTAGTGTTCAGATGAATTTGAAAGGTATGTATGATTGATTGGAGAAAATTTTTATCTTCAAAGGAATTATGTTCTTGAACCTTAAAATTTAGTGATTTGTCATCTACACAATGTGACCCTTTACTGAATTTTCTTGTGAATGAAAACGATGTTTTTGTTACAGTTATTCTTGTCATATTATCATCTACATTGTTACCATCATCACCATCAAATAATGTTGAAGTCAATCAGTAAATTTACAATTATGTCTTCACTTGGAGATTCATGTTTTTGTCTTCAGTAAAGTTCTTTATTCCCAGACTACTGTGTCTTTTGTAGTTTTCCAATATTTTGAATGGATCAGTTTTCCACCAACACAAACAATTCTTGATATTTTAGAAAATAGAGCCACCAGCATAAGTGATGATGAACTTCATAACTAAATGATTGCCCATGTTGCACGCTTTATATGTATCTACCTATCTTTCTATACATCTATCAACATAAAACACACATACACAAACATAAACATAACATATATACATTTTGTTTTATATTATATATTATGTATATATTACATATTCCATAGTAGTATATATATAAATATATATATTACATATTCCATAGTAGTATATATATAAATATATATAATTACACAAAATTACTTCAAGTACAAAGTAATAATATCTATCATGCATCCTGCAATCATCAGACAGAAGAAGACTACTTCTGTCTTCTTCTGTCTGATGATTGCAGGATGCATGAAACTTAAGAAACAGATATTATTACTTTGTACTTGAAGTAATTTTGTGTAATTATTTATAATTTTGCACATCTTTTCTCTTGTTCATGTCCTATGATATGCACTGATATATTACATTTTGCCACATTCTGCCTCATGTCATTCTATTTACCTGGCATTGACATTTCGGCACTCTGCCAGTACAATGAATGTGCTTGTTGTGTCCGTGCGTGACATCATGACGGGTGACCTGACGCTGAGCAGACTGCAGTCGGGGAGGGCGCAATCCACACTAAATAATGACGTAATCTTTTTCTGGTGGTGTTCCTCGACATCCGGGGAAAATGTTTAACATCTACGCATGCGCAGTTTGTACGCACACATTGTTGGGTCGTTTTGTTCGTTTGTTTCACCGTGACTGTGGTGATTTCTCGCTTCCATCTGCACAGGAAGAGGACAACTTCATGACGAAGTGGTCCCTTGACACATAACCGATGACTATTTTAAGTTGTAAGTAAACCTCGTGATCGTTTAAAAGCAGGTATAAACGGACTCTCGAGAGCCCTTTTTCGTACATGGTCGTCCATAACTGTTGAATCGCAATATAACAAACGTGATGTCACTTCTGTCTTGAACAACTTGGGCTTGTAGCCAAATATTGCTCAAATCCAAATGTAGCCATGATTTCGACCACTTCCGTGTTGTCCTACATTGTCGTGTGGTAGAACCTTCACTGAACGATTTACAGCCCCGTCGAAAAGGCCAGTAACCGTTGAATGTCATGAAAACGAACGATGCACATATCCTATTCGTACTATTCTTAGGCTACATACAGTGGAAAAATTGAAGTAAAAATATATCGAAATTGAAAGGAAAACGCGAAGTTAACATTCGTTTCAACCGTGTGTTTGGCTTTTCGAAATGTTGATTTATGTTTTATCCCGTCGCAAAGATTTTGTTTTGGCCCTGTTGTGTATCGATGTATATACTTAGAGTTAGTGTGTCGTAAAAACGTAGACGTGTTTCAGATATCGTCAATACCTGTGCATGGATGAGCAAAGATAAGATTATTATTTACATGCAGTCTTCTGAACCACTTCCATGATCTTTGCAGAATTGTTCACCAGTTGAGGAACCAACAGTCATGGGGGCGTTCTTAGCGAAACCAAAGACCGAGAAAGAGAATGAACATGGATCAGGAAATGGAATTAGGTTTGGATTGAGCAGCATGCAAGGATGGAGAGTAGAAATGGAAGATGCACACACTGCTGTATTGGGACTCCCGTACGGACTTAAAGATTGGTCATTCTTTGCAGTTTTTGATGGGCATGCAGGATCTAAAGTTGCTAAATACTGTTCCGAACACCTACTGGATGAAGTAACCCAAAATTCAGATTTTAAGGGCACTAGTAAAACCACTGCATCAATCCAGCCCTCTCTGGACAATGTCAGAGATGGTATTAGGACAGGTTTCTTGAATATAGATAAGAAAATGCGTGCACTGCCTGAGCTCCATACTGGGGAAGACAAAAGTGGCTCTACAGCTGTGTGTGTTCTCATTTCACCCACTCAGATCTTCTTTGCAAATTGTGGTGACTCCCGGGCAGTCTTAGTGAGAGATGGTAGACCGTTTGTCATCACTGAAGATCACAAACCTGTGAAACCAGCAGAAAAGGAAAGAATTCAAAATGCTGGTGGCAGTGTCATGATTCAGAGAGTGAACGGCTCTCTTGCTGTATCTCGTGCTCTCGGTGATTATGAATATAAAAATGTTGAAGGGAAAGGCCCCTGCGAGCAGCTTGTGTCACCTGAACCTGAAGTTTTGATAGAGGATCGTTCTGACAAAGATGAACTGATAATTCTTGCCTGTGATGGCATTTGGGATGTAATGTCTAATGAAGAACTTTCCCTGTTTGTAAGATCACGGCTACAGCTTACTGAAAATTTGGAAAGTGTTTGTAATATGGTGGTTGATACATGTTTAAGCAAGGTATGGATTTTTGTTTGTCTTACTGATGTGTAAATGATGATATAGTGTACAAATGTACAATTGTATCAGATAGGTTTTTCTTTCTTGAATATGCCACGAACTGTTTCTCTGGTGAAAAGCATTCTACACAAGCAAACAAAACAAAAACTGGCACCTGGCCATGTCCACTGAAACTAATTGCTCAATATAATTTATGACTCATAATGATATTCCAGGCTGTATAGTGTAAATCACAAGTCATGTATGTAAATCTACTGTAGTTGTGCTGATTTTGGATCAAGGGTTTGCACAATGAAATGTGCCATGTCAGCATTAAAATGCAATGTTTTGATCTTCATTATGTCATCAGGGGAGGAAAGTAGGTCATAGCACAAACATTTCCAGCCATCATATCAAGGAAATCTTTGGTACAAAGTCAGATTTATTTTATGATTGGGGATCTCACACCTGTCAAAATAAACTTGGTAATAGGTATTTTGTGGGGGGAATTCAGTCAGGACTTCAATGATATACATACCTTTTTAGCATCGTTGTGTGCATCCCAGAAGGCAGATGATATATGCCTACTTGTACACTACATGACTTCTTGTACTGTTTTGATGTAACCCGTATTCTTTCATTGGCTTGTATACAGTGAACTTAGTCATTCCATCCTCAAACAAATGTCAACATCAGATCCTGTTTTTAGGGGTTTCACTAAATTGTGAAACAGGGGGCCGTGTTAAAAGTACAAGGGGCCAAGCCATACCGACTGCCAAGCATGAGGTTGTTTGGTTGTGACGACACACCCCTCACCAATACACTGTTCCAAATGTAGCTACAACAACTTGACTACGCAGTTATCAATCATACATGATAAGTTGTACATGTTTATTTTCATACAATGCTTTCAGAAGGATACAAAGCCAGCAAATTTTACATCTAATCAAGTTCCATGTCATCATGATATCTACAGTACCTTTGATATTCCATCCAGGCCAAGAACTTTAGCAGCTACGGCAATCCCACTCATACATGTTGTCAGTTCAGATTGTAGTCTTCGTGTACAGTTTAACACTGAGGATATTTATTTCCAATGGTTGTTGGCAGAAGAGTGAAAATTTCCACAACTTTTGATGTGACCTAGACTGACCCCAGTCACTTGACCTTTTCTTGGCAGCAGTTACTGGCTGGCCAAGTGTGGGCCAAAGCATTCACCCCATGATCTACGCATCAGCCTACCACTGATGGGACAATCTGCTAAAATTTACTCATTAAGTATCGAAATGGGTTGAGAAGTTGCTATGTGCCGTACCTTTCTTCACATACTTGTCTATCTCTCTCCATTTCTGACCACAATTCATGGCCAACTATAACCGTTGTGCTACAGCACATAGGTACTCAATGACGCCTAACCTCTGAGCACCATGTATACATGTACATCGTATAGATGTGTTGTTCAGTTCAGTGCTTGTGTTTATAAGCGTAATAGCAGTGAGACAATGTGAGATTGACAAGCGTGAGCCAGCAAACAGTTTTCACTGAAAACCTCACAAAAGTGTTGAAAACAAGTAATGCAGCATTAAGGCTAAAGATAGTTGTTAACTTTTGGCGATATACTGTATTTGATACCAGCAAATTATTCCTACGAGCAGCACAACACTTCTGGGACTTACGGCTGAGATCGCCATACAGCTGCAGGGTTCTCCACGGTTTGTGATTTTATAGGTGCGGTATTTTGCATAAAAGTTGCATATCATTTACATATAATTAGCATAATGTTTCTTTTCATTTTTGAAAATTTACTTTAGAATATAAAAATTGGACAGAGCCTTCTAAATGTATCATTTTTTATTGGAAAACTTAAAATTATCAAATATTTAAAGTATATGATAATTACTTAAAAATAATTGTCTTTATTTTTTTTAATGTATTCTCTAACAATTGAAGATAAGTATTCATTCTCTCAACTTGCTGACCCTCCGTTTCAAGTAATTATAGTTTTAACAAATGACACTTTGAAACATTAAAGGAAATGAGTCTTCCGCTTGACTGTTTATGATCAAAGGCGAATGAACCTTCCGATCTCCAAAGTCTAAGCGTGGACGTACGGTAGACCATGAACGTCCATGGGTAGACAAACGCATGTATCCCGGGCATGTATCCCATTATTGGCCGATTTGCAATCAGTTGGAAAGAGTAATGGAAAGGGCTAAATGTAAAGCTAAAACCATCTTTATGCAATACTGGTCACTGTATCATGGAGCTTATACCGAGTAAGAGTTGAATTGTGGTACCGGTGAACTCCTATATTGCAAACGTAGTAAGCTTATACAGAGCTGTGCACAACTTTCCAACATGGAAATCAGATTTCCCGCCCAACGCGTGGTTATTCAGAAAAGCCTACTGCGATTTCACAATTTTGCAAGCATCAGCAGTTCAAACCACACCGTCTCCTACCTGGTCTGCGTAAGCTGAACTTCTAGTGCTAAACAGTATGCACGGATCAGACTGCTATCGATAGCCGCGACGGTAGCTAACTTGAAACAGCCGCCATTTTTGACATCTCCGTACAGCTTACAGGGAGAGTACCTTTGTCCAATGGAAAGGTATATTTCATAGCAAGTACACTCAGCAACGAAGCCTTAGCATTATCAGCATAGACAGATATTTCCGTATAGTACAAGATTGCTGATTGACAAAGACTGGAAGATTCCAGTTAGGAGGGACTGCCGGAGTCAAAGCGAGACCCAGTAATAACTTTCGATTGATCATGCATAGCAGTTCGCTGTGAGAGTTTCGTGTACGCTGTAGAAAAACTTTGTTGTGCACCAGCAAATTGCGTCTATATTAACACCTTCGAAGTTCAAATCCTTTGAAATTGCACTACTGTAGGCTTTGAGGAGTCCCGTAGCGTGCACGTAGCAGAACAGGACATTAGCAATGATTTTTGGATACACGTGTTTGATCAGATCGGTACTTTGACAAACTCTGCTTCGAAAAAAAAGGTGTGAAACGATTTCCATTTGCCATGAATAAGTGTCACCATCAAGATTACAAAGTGTGAAAGACCTACCATTTTTATTGTACATTATAATCCCGGCAAGTACGCAAGTTGCTTGCTATACAATTGACAACTACGAGCTTTGTTTCCATCAAAAACAAAGGGGCGGCGTTTCTAATTGCAGGGGTGGCACATTAGCTGGAGAGGCGGGCCGCCCCTCAACCCCCCCCCCGGGGAAAACCATCCAAAGAAGTAATTTTCAAGTTATAACCACTTGTGTTGGTCACCATCTCCACCCCACTAAACATTGTGCGTAAGGTCTACATCTAAAAACTACCGAGTGCAAAAAATAAAGGGTGAAATCTGGCCGGAAAGTTCCGAAGTCGTTGCACTCTGCGAGCCTAGGTTGCATGCTTAATTATTCATGACGCTGCGACGGCAGGTTTGCTGATTGGTCAAATCTAATATCCTCTATATGGACATAACCTGGACTGATTACATTGAAAATTTCATTAGCAGCAAATAGTACACTTTACAATTACAGTACACAAATGATGCCACCCTGCTGTCATCATAATATTGTAAAAGGTTCCAGAATGAATGTTATGAAGTCAGTATTTCAAACACAGATATCACCACCTAAAGGATTTCTGACATGAATATAGTAACTATAAGTATTCTGTCATTTAAAATTCCATGCAACTTGAAAGTTTTGACCCCAGCATCATACCATTGTCTTAGCAAAAAGATCTTGCAGGGTTTGGTATTCAAGATAGATGTCGGGTATAGCTATGCTTAAGTTAAAGGGAAGCGGTTGTCAGAACTGAGCATGTGCGATTTTCTTGTTTACAAACAGTGTATTTCATGCACTATATATAGATGCATCATGTCAACATAGCTGCAACATTATATAGTAGGGATTTTATGTCAAAAGTTTAAATTGTGTTTTAGCAGCAGCTTTTTATTATTTACAAAATTCTAGGACAAAGCGTGTTTTCTAGAACACAATTCTAATGAGAATTGCATCAATTCCTTGGAATTGTGAATCCTCAAACAAGCTCTGCCTGTAACACAGACAACTGCACTGCATTATTTTATACCATCTGTTTAACCATAGAAAGTGTTATGGATGCTTGTCATGAATGGAAAAAAGGGTCATTGTTTTGCCTTTCTGTCATTCTCTGTTGCAGGGAAGTCGTGACAATATGAGCATTGTGTTAGTCACCTTTAACAATGCTCCTCAGGTATCAGAAGAGGCACGTCAGAAAGAAGCCGAACTAGATGCCAAACTGGAAAACAAAATAAAAGGTACTTGTCTTCACATTGGTTCTCACAGTAGAAATTTCAAATTTGTTTTATCGCTAAATTGATTTAAATTAATTAGAGTTTTCTCTTTTTCAAAATGCAGGAGTTATTTCGGTCATGTTTTGTACCTTATCATTTCAGGTATTTTCTTCCAGTCTCATCATCTAGTACTTGTATCGCCATGTTGGAAAGCATTTTGTATTGTCGATAAATTGTTTGTGTTCAGTAAAAATATCACAAAACATTGCTTTATCAGGATGCAAATCAGTTCTCATCTAAAACAACAGAAACAGATTTCTCTCATTATAAACGTTACATTATTTTGTCAGTCTTGTGTACCATGTTGGGAGAATTGCAAGGAAGAATCCTGCATTGATATGGTATATCTGCATGCATTGTTTAATGGGACAGTATATACTTAACTAAAAGATTCAAGATGTGTTCGAGAAAAGGAAAAAAAAGGAAACTCATTGTGACTTGGCTTTAACTTAAATGTGCATGTCACCAACTTGCCATTTAGTATGTGTGTCACATACATAATCTGATAGTCATGGCAACGAATTAAATTTGATATTGAATGAAAGTTGCAATGTAAGTTAAAAAATGTAATGACCCAGAGTGCATTGGATATTACTCTGCCATCTAAAACATGAGAAAATTTTTTAGCTCACATTTGGTATATGTATATATACCAACAGAGAGCTTATATGGTAAGTTGGTGACATCAATATGTATATGTCTGAATGTGCTTATGTATGTCTGTCCACATCAAAAAGTCCAAAACCACAGCACCTATCATCTTGGTATTTGGTGTACAAGTGCACCCATGGGTGGAGATGTGAATTTGTTCAAATGAATATGTCAGAGTCAAAAATATGCAAATGAGGTAAAAAAGGGAAAAGCCAGCAAATTGCTAAAGCTCTGTAATCACAAGCCAGATTTAGTTGAAACTTTGTATGCAGATTCTTTATGGTGATTTTAGTTAGATTTGTTTAAATTGTAGTAAAAGTTTTATAGGTGAAAAAAATCTTCTCTGAAACTGCTTGTCCCATTGCTTTGAAACTTGGTAGGCATGATCCTAGGGTTGGCCTCTGTTAGATTTGTACAAATTGTGGTGAAATCGTTCATGTTCATATTTTTGGGGTAATTTTTCCCATTTTTTGTCAAAAAGTAATTGTCTCTCTAAGTTCTCATTGGACTGCTTTGAAACTGTATATTCTTGAGCCAAGGGTTGACTTCTGTGGGATTTGTTGAAATTGTGGGGAAATTTTCATATTTGTTTTTTTTGGGCAATTTTCCCCATTTTTGGTCTAAAATCATTTTCTCTGAAATTGCTCATTGGATTGCTTTGAAACTTGGTATGCATGTTCCCAGGGGTAAACTTAGTGAAGTATACTCACTATGGCTTACCACATCGAGCCAAATGTGAGCCAAGTGTCATTTACACTGTTTTAAGAAAAGGAAAACATTTGTGCATTTTAGTTACATGAGCTGAATGTCAGTACTGTGCAGTGCTCTAAAAAGGGGAGGAGAGGGCATTGCTTGCTTTGTTATTTGGATTTTCAAGCTCTCATTGAACTCTGAAAAATTTTAGATTTTTAGGCCTCTTATAAAGATGCTTTCAATCACTTTTCTATAACAACTCAAAAATGTTTGACAAAATTATTGTAGATTTGTTAAATATTCCAAAAATTCCTAATGAATCATGAAGATGTGTACTCTGGCTAAGAAGATTTGGACCTTGGCAAGTGTTATGCCAGGGAGCTACCCCCAAGGATTGATCCATTGTGTTATGGGTAGAGCTGAGGGGTATGAGGGACTTATACATTTCTTCTGGAACATGTTTGCTAAGAAAAAAATGTGAAAAATATGTCATACTTGTGATTTTTTTGAACAGCATATCTCTGTTTGGAGGAATGTAAAATTTCCTTGATGTAAAAATGTTCCTTGACACGAATGGTTAATTGATCCCGGTAAAACTTATTGTCAAACTCAACCACATTGCCAAGGCCACCCAGATGAACGTTTTCACTGTTGAGCTTGGTGCTACAGACCTCCTTCAAGAAGTTGCAGTAATTGACTAGTGATTGTTGCAAAACTTTTCTCCTTGTAGTCATCTTCTTCATTGGGTAACCAATAGCCAAGTTACAATAATTTCTAAAAGTATTATATCAAAATGTATTAACGTGACATTTTGTGAAAATTACCTGCCTTTTGCCCTTCACATCCCTTGTCCCTCCCCAAAACATAGCCAAGTTACAGTAATTTCTAAATGTATATCAAAATGTATTAACTTGACATTTTGTGAAAATTACCCCCTCTTTGCCCTTCACATCCCTTGCCCCTCCCCAAAACATAATGGTACAGTCTTAGAGGTAGCTTTGTTGCATAAGTTGACAAAGTCTGAAGATTGCCAGTGTAAATTGATTAGTTAAATTACATATATGTATGTGTGTGTGTGTGTGTGTGTGTGTGTATTTATTTATTTATTATACACACACACACTCACACCAAATAGTATTTAAGCACCTTGTTTCTAT
Organism: Ptychodera flava; assembly: GCF_041260155.1. NCBI lineage: Eukaryota > Metazoa > Hemichordata > Enteropneusta > Ptychoderidae > Ptychodera > Ptychodera flava. The sequence continues at coordinate 1,272,011 of NC_091941.1, forward strand.
GATGGAAATGTTTTTAAAAGATACTAAGATGTACCTTTTAGGTGGTTTTCAGGAAAAGTTCAAATACATTTCATAAAGTTACGGGAATACTGCGCACTCATTATAGCAAACTGAATGCATCAATTATGTTAGTTGTGGGTATATGTGCTTCTCTGCTTCTTTGCTGGATGACATCTTGCAGCCTTTGGCGTTGTGTCAACAATTTTCCAGCAAACGTCTAGCAGAAAGTGTTCCCATAAAGTCATGATACATTTTGAAAGGCCATACTGCCATGTTGAGACAGTTCGTTGGTGTTTTATCCGGAACTGCCTTCGGATATTCCCAATTGGCCTGTGATTTCGCGGTTTTTAAAACCTTTAGCATGTATTGCCTCTATCTAGCCTTTCATGAAATCACAGAGTTCGCAAACTGTTGCAGTGGTTTCAGTGACACAATATTTGTAAAGAAAAATTATGCAGTGACTTCAATAACCTCAATTAGAATATTCAAAAGCAAATCTAGATTTTCCTGTTCCAAACTTAAATCACAATCATGTTTAAAAGCTGTAATTGGTCTATATTTAGTCGCCATGGACACCCGGGGGGACTTATAGGTTTGGACATGTCCGTGCGTGCGTGCGTGCGTCCGTCCGTCCGTTCACGCAGATATCTCAGAGATGCAAGAAGCAATTTCATTCAAACTTGGTACAAGGATTACTTCATATGTCATACAGATGCACGTCCATTTGTTTTGTGATACGATCCAATATGGCTGCCAGGCGGCCATTTTATTACGATTTTTTAGCTCCCATAGCCATAAGTATATATGGCAATGGAAGCTATTCTTATAGGCTAGGGAACTGTCTGTATGTCTGTATGTCTGTCCGTCTGTCCGTCAACATCAAAAACTCCAAAACCGCTGCACATTTCATCTTGATATTTGGTGTGTACATGGATGATGGGCTGTAGATAAGATTTTGTTCAAATGAAGTTGTCATTGCCAAAAATATGCAAATTAAGTGAAAAAATGTAAAAACAGTCAAAATTGAAAAAACTCAATAACCACTTAGAAGATTACATGAAAAATTAGCATGTAAGTACTTTGGGCTGGCCTGAAATGATTGTGCCCATCTTGGGTCAGTATCTTGGACTTGCTATTTTTCATGAATTTTTTTGTAATTTTCTCCCATTTTTGGTCAAAAAATCTGCTTCTCTAAAACCACAAGTCCGATTGATTTGAAACTTGGTATGGAAGTTCATAGGAGTGACCTTTCCCAAATTTAGGCAAATCGTGGTGAAATTTGCATATTTTTAGTTTACACTTCCATAGACTCCCATGTATAAGGCAGATCTCCTTAGACTCCCATGTGTAAGGCCATGAAAAATAAAAATTTAGTTTCTCATCGTATTCATATTGCAAAAAGGATGCAGTGACACAATTTTTAGTCCCCACGGATGAAGTCCAGTGGGCTTATGAATTGGGTCATGTCAGTCTGTTCGTCCATCTGTGAGTCCATCCGTTCACGCAGATGTCTCGGATATTTTGACAAAATGTCATGTGACCTCGATGACCTTTGACCTCAAATATACATATTTGTCCATAACTCAGTAACCACAAGTGCTACCACCCTTCATATATGGTATGATGGGACACCATATGACGCCACATATTAAACCTTATTAATTATGTGCATATCTAATTTTGAGCGAGCCAATAGAGCTAGAGGTCTGATTTTTGGTATATAGGGATAACTTAGCAATACAATTTTTTTGACAAAATGTCACTTGACCTCGGTGACCTTTGACCTCAAATATATTTGTCCATAACTCAGTAACCACAAGTGCTACACCCTTCATGTATGGTAGGATGGGACAACTTATGACGCCACATACTGTACCTCATTAATTATGTGCATATCTAATTTTGAGCGAGGGATAACTGAGCAATACAATTCAGCGGTAGGATTTCAAGTTAGTAGCCACACTTACTGAGTGTGGCTAATTTGGTCCTAATTTTATTAGCCACACGCAACTTTCATTAGCCACACATACTAAATGCTGGTAGAAACATGCTTCAGTCTTCAAGTTTTTGATGTGATACATTCATAAATGCACACACACACACACACACACACACACACACACACACACACACACATATATATATTATATATATATATATATATATATATATATATATATATATATATATATATATATATATATATATATATATAGGAGATACATGAGACTATACATTTCTTTTTCACTGCAAAGGCTACACAGACAGTAGACATGATCTTTAAGTAAACTAAACATTTGTAAAAACACATTCAGAGACACACAAGACCTTAAAAACATTTTTCAAGAACAGTCAAATCATCATTATGTGATTTGGGAAAATTGTTTGAACTCAGATCAAAATAAAATGAAAAAGAGTAAAATATTGATGAACATGTTACATCCTCATCTATCTATACTCTTTTGTTGTTGATTTTGCAAAACCTGTATTGCACTTTATGATCACGATCCCCAATTGGGATAGGATTTGAATAAAGGCTTACTTCACTTTACTTTACATGTCTACCCTAGTTAAACCCCGATGCAGAAAGGTGATGAGCGTATAATAGATCATCACAGTTAGTAAAATTACTTTTCCGATCAAAAAACTATTAAAAAGGTGTTACAACAATCAGGACATTGAAGTTCCCGCGACAGCATCGTTAGGAAAATGGCACGTTTTGCCAGTACCTTCATGAATCTGTGTCCCTCCGTACCCCGTTACCTAAATAGAATAGTCCCACTCCGCACATCTGCCATTGTTATTCTCACTCAAGGTCACGATGCGGCGTTGGGTTGGTTTTCCTTCTCTAAATATGCAATTTCATTTGTTTGACGCTATTATCCTTTCATCAGTGAAGAGTTTTTACCGGTGACTATTACAACTTTCACTGCTATGTCGTTGTTTTCACAAGATGTAGACCGTTTGATATTGCAATGTCGACTTGCTTTTTATGTGCAGTCAATGCACATGCCATGCCAGCTGGTTTACGGTTCACACAATGCTGTTGATTGACAGCATACACGACGTCTTTTTTCAAGTTATGATTAATGTGGAAATTTCACTAAAATGTGGCTGATCAAGGGATTGTATAATCAGTTTGATTTGATACTGCGATATGAAATACTGTGTCAATAAAGCTAGGAATTGTCGCTGAGTTTTGCTGCTTTTGGCTATGGTTGTCTATCTCAGTATCAACGTGATCGGAATGCCAGTTCATGGAGATCGAGATCGCGAGAATGTAATTGTAACTGTTTTCTGTATTTTGTCTTCCTTTACAATTTCAAGTAAGTGCTTTAAATAAAGAGTTTTTTATGTTGTCTTTGCATATCAGTGGAAAAGCATTAAGATTTGGACTGTTTAGTTTTTATATCAATTTCGAGTATAGAAATCAGCTGTCGCCACGCTTTTGAGATCGTGGCGATTGCCGATGGGTTTTTGTTCGCCACAATCAAGTTTTAGTCGCATTTTGCGACTGTGGCGACCTCTACCGCGAACCCTGCAATTTTTTTGACAAAATGTCACATGACCTCAGTGACCTTTGACCTCAAATATACATATTTGTCCATAACGAATTTCATCGCTTTAACTGGGCGAACGATAACCTCGGGGACAATTCTGTCCACCAGCAGTGTTACCAACCCAGGGTAGAAAATACGGCTAGTTTTCAATCGGATTCGAACCCACAACATACGGCATCAGTCGCCTAGCTGAGAGGCCACAGACAGAACCGCTCGGCTAAATCTCCACTCCCAAAAAAGAGTGGTTCAATAGCCGGCTAAGTTGTTACATTTTTCTGACTGAGACTGCTCAACACGTTTTTCTGACTGAGACCGCTCCATACATATGCACATTAATTTGTTTTATGATACAATCCAATATGGCCGCTGTGTGGCCATTTTTTTTCCGTTTTTTTCATGTCCGGAACCATAACTCAGACATTTATCAAGCAATCAAAGTTGGTACAAGGACATTGACTTATCTATACATATGTCAGTGATTCCCCAGGATTTTCTGATAGAGTAGCGGTTAATTTGCATAACAATACATGTACTTGTTATGGTATGAGTTTCTATTGTTTGACAAAAATTATAGAGTGGAAGCCACCACTCTATAATAGCTCTGGGAGAACACTGCATATGTATGTCGATTGGTTTCAATATTGAAATATTGCCACAATTATATTGCCACAACCAATATTGCCATATGGTAGCAATTTTGTTATAGTTGTTTCATGTCGAGAGCCATAACTCTGGCAAGTCTCAACTGATCTTATTCAAAGTTGGTACATGTACATTGACTTACGTCATTCATATACATATTGATTTTTTTAAACAGTAAGATCAAATATCGCTGCATGGCGGTGATTTTGTTACAATTTTCAAATGTACAAAGACATAACTCAGACATATTTCCACCAGTATCATTCAAAGTTGGTACAAGGACATTGACCTATTTCATACATATGCTCATCAATTTGTTTCACGTCATGTAGCAGTAACATGTCAATTATTGAAGTTTTGTAAGTAGGCTGATATGTCAAGAAATACGTGCTGCATCAAATTCATGAAACTTTATACAGATGTTAACTGATGTTAAGCTCACATTGCTTTAACATTGAAAAAGACATTTATCAGTGTCATTTTAATTAATTTGTAATTGCATAAGTAATGAACTTTCCTAATTAGGGTGATATAGCCACAAATTAATACAACGTAAAATGTGATGAAACTTTGATACAGATGTTGATCTCATAGTGTTGTAAATACCTGTGTTCGCGCTGCCCATTCGCCACGTTCGCAAAAGCGAATTGAAATCAGAAGTGGCAAAAAATTGATCCTAATTCGCCACAGTGGCTAAAATAATTTTTGTTTAAAAAAAATGGCAAAATAAGAAAACACATGGGGTTTTTTTAGTCTTTTGTTGATCTGCACTTCTCTTTCGGCGATTCGCGAAAAAACTATATCTACTTCCGTATTGTTCTCTCCGACGTACGTAATTGCAATCGAGCCAAGTCTCGCGAGAGATTTGACGTCAATTTGTATAGTGTACAGCATGCATGTAAATGACTATCGCGAGAATTGAAAATTTAGACAGACGCAATCGAGCCCCTAGTCTCGTGATAAATTTGACGTCATTTTGTCTAGTGTACAGCAAACAAAGCGAACACTCGCAAGAATTGAAACTTTTGCTACAGCAGACATACGCACCTAATCGCGGTCACAACGTTCGGTGTTGAAATTTATTTGCATCGCGGTCTAGACGTTCCGTGTTGCTCATTTTAATCGCGGTCTTATTTTAATGGTGGTCGATTTGCATCGCGGTCCTCGTGGTCCCGTATTGATGTTCATTTAAATCGCCATCCCAACGACGCGTTCCATGTTGCTGTCAATTTGCATCGCGGTCTTGACGTTCCGTGTTGTTGTTCATTAGAGAGGTTTAGTTAAACCTAATGCTACGTGTAGTGTAGGTCTGAACTTCTCAGACTGAAGACACACAGTGGCGTATGCGTATCTGTGCTCAATTGTGAAGTTTTTGGTTTAGTTGCGCGTTCCTGATGATTTTGCAGCCAGTGTTTCCGTCAACGCAAAATCCTGCGTATTTTACGCAAAATTGTTCGGAAATACGCAAAAAAAATCATGACTGCGAAACAAATACGCGTTGAGAAATGCCGCCCATGACACGACGTACTTGGCCCCACTACATTGCCTGAACGTGGTTCAATGCAGGACAAAAATAGAACATATGCACCTGCTTGCAAGTGACATTTATCATGATATTGCAACATTTTAGACTTTAGCAGACCGCAGCACCTTATGCAACATTGTATTTCATCATCACAAAACGTCATGTCAATCAGTTCTGTACAGACAATGGCACTACAGATGCAAAAAATTCGAGAATCGATCGAGTCTACGTTGTTGGTAACACAATACAGTTAATGGTCATTACGCCGCATGTTATTTGGAAAGTGTTTACGGGTGACCATTTAGACTGTCGGGTTGCATTCTTGAGAGGTCCCGCTGGACTTTGAACAGTATCTGCTTTTTGTTGGCCCTTTGAAAACTAATTTCGTAGTCAGAAGGTATTTTCTTTGAACATGAACTCATTGGGCTGCTCAACGATCATATACGGGACATGCATCATGGCATGGCAAACGTTCAGCTACACCTTGAAGCTCCCCAGGTTTGTTGTTTTTTGTTAATAGAGCATGCGCATTACGGAAACCCCCAAGTTCTACAGAAAAGACTGCCCAACTCACTTCAGATACTGATTCCTACCGTACGCATTTTGAATACATTTTACGCAAATAAAACTCAGTTGCGTAAAATCGTACGCAAGTTTTGAAATTGTAACGGAAACGCTGACAATGTTTTTTTTTCAGAAACATACGAAATTCGTCTAAGTTTTGAGAAACAATTAATTTCTCTACGCGAAGACTATTCAAGCTCGTTGTATCCTCGCATTAAATTTACCGATTTTCTGTAATACAGTTATTTATGTGGTTTAGGGAAATCTTCGTGACAGCTTCAGATAAAATGTTGACTTAGACGACAACATTTCATTTATGTCTGGAAATCATATCACGTGCGTCTTGTACCAGTGAACTCTACGAAATTTTCTGATATCAAAGATGTTTGCTAATTTACAATGATACTTAACGAGATTTCCTGTCTAAATTCCCGGAATTCATCAAGAAAATCTAAAAATACTACACGTACACTGTAATTATGACTACATGTAGAAGTGTCGTTTGATGACGTTCCAAACGTCTGTGCCACGGTTTTGTGGAGGGACCGTGGCCACATGTTGCGACGTCTTGTTTTAACGTGACAAAGACGCTATACGCGTACTGATGGAACGTTACATGTAACTGAACCAAACTTCTATTTTAATCGCAGTCCGAACGTTTAGTGTTGCTTCCATGCTGTTGATTTGCTTCGCGGGCCCAACCTTCCGTGTTGCAGTTCATTTTAATCGCGGTCTTAACGTTCCGTGTTGCTGTCGATTTGCATCGCGGTCCAGAATCATGCAATTTTTGAGTATTAAAATGAAGGCAATTGGATACAAGGTTGATGTGTTGATAGTTAATTCTTGTGCATGCAACCGACACTGGAGATAATAGCATTATCGAAAGCTTTGTTTTCGTAAAAATGTGTGGCTAATAAAATTTGTCTGTGGCTAATAAAATTTGAAACTATTCGCCACAGTGGCTAACAGCTTTCCAAACCCAGCGCTAACACAGAATACTGCATCAAACTTTATGAAATATGGTACCAGTGATAATCTGTTAAGTGTTAGAATTGTATGCAAAAATGTTTTGCAACATCCTGTTGATTAATTCCTAGTTGACTCATTTTATGAACTTTAGGATGGTGGCCTACATTGGTTTTATCTTTTCATCACCATGGAACTCATTCTTGGCCATTGAGCGCCATCTGTATCAAAGTATTTTTATCACAGACCTAATTAATGAAGAGGACTCTATCCTCTCTTAGGACATGTAATCAAAGTACCCATTAACAAGTGGGGACTGTGTCATCAACGATTACTTGTTTTTTATGAATAGATGAAATTTAACCACCTGTGGCTATTTAACCCTTACAGCGCCAAAGTCAATTTTTGTCGCCTATATCAAAATATACACCAGTCAATTCTTTTCTAATTTTTGCTAAAATTTTGATAAAAATCTGAAGCCAATAAAATGTGATCTTCATTTGGTCCAAAATTGTCAAAAAAATTACAGAAAAATTCACAAATTTGTAAAATGTTGCACACTATAATTTTGGTGGGAAAAATTGCAGCGCTCAAAGGGTAAAGGGCTTCAAAAGTTACCGAGATGCAAATGATATGTATATAAAGAGGCTGCTGTTGCAATTACCATAGCATCATTAGCTTCGAAAATTGTAGGTTCTCATCCACCATTCCACATTGTGTCAGTATTGAACTTTGAAAAGATAAATTTTTTGCCTAAATAGACAACAGATAGATTGGGTGATTTATTTTTTTTTGCAAATGTTCATTCCAAACATTTGACCTCATGTGTATGTGAAATAACATGTTAACTGCGACAAATTTATGATATGGATTGTCCATTATTAGTTACTTTTGCTTTGATCAGACAAAAATCCTTTTCCCCTTCAGTGAGTTTGTGTTTTCTAAGAAACCATGAACCTGGAAATTTTCAGTATTGGATGAAATGATTATTGTTGCATATTACTGTTAACCATGGAAGTAGCTATCTCCATGCTTTAACAAAGTAAGACAAATTGTAAGCAAAACATGAATGATTACATACTTCATAATGACTTCAAACATTGTAGCTGAAGGTATCATGACATGTCCTTTGTTAGTCCCTGTGGACGCAGTCCAGTGGGGACTTATAGAGTGGGTCCCGTCTGTCCGTCCATCCGTCCGTCAGCAGCCATTTCTCTGTCATCCCTGAGCCAATTTGTTTCAAACTGTGCAAGGATAAAGTACTGTGCCATTCATACGCACGTCAATTTATTTCGCGATACGATCCAGTATGGCAGCCATTGTGATTTTTTCATGTTTTTGAGCCATAACTCAACTATCCCTGAACGGATTTTTTTCAGCGTTGGTGCACAGATAAAGTACTATGGCATATATATGCAAGTCAATTTATTTTGCGATACAATCCAATATGGCTGCCAGGCGGCCATTTTGTTGCGATCTTTTCATGTTTTTGAACCATAACTCAACAATCCCTGAACAGATTTCATTCAAACTTGGTACACAGACATTGTACTGTGGTGTGCATGTGCATCACAATTAATGGCGCAAGCGGGGACTGTGTCATCAGCGATGACTTGTATAATATATGAATATCTATTAGAGTTTTGCCCTGATGAACGATCAAGAGACGAACCTATTGTCAAGATCTCTTTTTTGTTAGCTTACATGCCAATCTGAATCATCATGTTGCAGAAGGACCAAATTTATCGCAAACTCATGGAACTTGGATATTCAGATTGCAATTCTATCCAAAACATGGCCATGGAACAAATATCACTCGTAAAATGAAAAATTCATATAAAATTTTTTTTGTAAAACAGTCTTATACATATCTGACATTGTCACGAGATCAACAGCTATGCACATTGTGTACAACGTAAATGTACATGTGTAAACAAAGTGACCAATGGTTGTCTCCCCAAGCAGTACACGGCAAGCAGCAATATGAAAGTTACATTACATGAATTAAGTATCCAGTGTAGATAGCTTAAAAGTCAACAAATGAAGTTAGATTTGATGAACTCATAAAGGCATTCGTCATCTTAAGTGCTTTCAATTGATAAAACCTCATTCAGGGGCTGTATTTTGTGTCCATCATGGTCACAGTGTTGGTGTCCATCATGGCTGCTGAATGCAGTGTCATTGAGTTTGTTGTTCACAATTTCCAAATGACAGGATGTTTGGTTTATTGCCAAAAGTTGTAAATTTTTCCATAAAAATTGTCAAATAATTCCAAAGTGTGGGGTTATTGAGTGTGACATAATCACTGTATTCTGTTGACATGTCAGAATATCTTTCAGACTCCTCTTTCTTCAGTTGGTTCAGCAAGTACCAAGTTATGTATTGACAATGAGAATAACTCACTGATGACCTGGTTTTGACAGTAAATTTTGAGTAAATTACAGGAAATGGTGATGATGTCATTATTTTAGTCCTTAAATGGTATTTAATGGGTTCAAAGAGTAAATTGTTTTTTTACAAAATTATGCAAGAAAATCTATAAACTGCATGCACCATTCAGTGACCAAAATCATTATATGTGCTTAGGGATTTTTATTTGTCATGGAAATCAAGCATATGAAAATTATGAAGGAAAGATATATTATAAAAACATTCCCCCATCAAGGGACTGTATATGCTTAGCTCAAGACAGGAGACCATTTGCCCTCCTAAGCTTGGCAAACAGTCTCTTGCCATCAGGCCTGTATTCACTTGTAAGTTGTTTTGGGCTATGTGTAATTGCTAGCAACATTCATCACAGTTAGAGGATGCCCTGTCATCTAGTGTGCTGCATATGCTTCTTCAGGAAAGCTTCAGAACCAATTTTGATTGATCATTGTTCATGTAAACATGCTTGTGAAATGTACCAGTAATTAGATTCACCATAGTAGTAGACCAGACTTTCCCAGGAAAGGAGCTCTGTACTTGCTGTGTCATTTCACTGCTTGAAAAGATCAGGTAATCACATGCAGTATTAAAGCAATGGAGTGATCAGAAATTGTTGTCACATCGTTGTTTCAGTTGCTATCAGGTCAGATAGATTCTATCATGTGTCACCATCCTAATTAGCTGTTTGCCGCCTGTGGGGGAAAAAATAACTGTGTGATGACTCATTGAGTTCAATTCTGTATGTGGTTAACAATATTAAACCACTGGAAACTGATCACATCTGGGGTTGTTACGACCTTGAGTAGGTGTTTGTTGCATGCAAATAGAAATAAAGATTTGTGCAGTTTTGTTTGTGGTCATGACTAAGTGTCGCATCTGATGAAACTGTTCCTCATTATCAAAAATAGTTGCTTTGCTCTTTCAAAGGACAGATATTTTATGTGCTCATCTTGTTTGCAGTTCATATGGTGCATAATGTAAAGTAGTCAATAAATTGAAGTAGGATTTGTCCAGTGATCAAAATATTCAAAACAAAGGACCATGGGATGAACAATATATGTCCTTACATTATAATGACATGTATTTGTCATTGTTTTCAATATTGTATTCCCAAATTTATTTGAATGTAGACAGCAGCAGTCTTCTAAAAGGGGCGGTGTGCAGGATTTGTTGTCTGAAATCACATTTTTGTGAAAATTCTTTCATTATTAAGTAATTTGATCACTTCAGATAGATATATTGGTAAAATTTTCTTTTTTGTATGACAGGCGATTGTAAGTTGGGTGAGAAAGATGTGTCAGGCTATGAAAATATGTGCAAATCACCAGTTTTCTGGCTTCATTTAACATTTCAAAAAAATATTACTCCATTCTGGCTGGGTCAGACTATGTGAAATTTTCACAATCTTGATACACTAAACATCAATTTTGTTTGGCAATATAAGTACTTACAGTGGGAATTAGAGTCATGTTATTATCATGATTTTTAATCACTTTTTTGAACATCAACCTTTTGATCTCTGTCATTTTATGAATTGGAGTAGATTATGCAATTATTTGCAAAACAAAAATACTGATTTTTCGAGAGCTAGCTTCTAGTTAAGTTCAGTGAAAGATGCAGCAAAATGTGGAGTGGTTACAAATTATGGTTTAGGACTATGTAGGTAACTACAGCTCTTAGTACAGTGGGTATGCTTTGTGTCATAGTATGATGTCAGGTTTGTACTACTTTCTGACATGGCTGTGATGCTCATGATCAACAAACAAAGTGTCCACCACTCTCTGCCACCATAATAATTCATAGATCAGAATTTGTAGCCCCGCCAGCGGTTTACTTACTATGCATGCGCAGATACATAATATACTATTCGAGTAACTGGAAGTGTACCCGGCTTTCATTGGTGCCGCCATGTTGTTTTGAGTGTTCGTAAATGAGCAAATACGAATTATGCAAAGTATGATTTCATAACATTCCAGAAATAAAATATGTCTCTTTAATTAAGCAGTAAGTATTATTATCCGCCTTGTCACTGATACAAAATATTATCATATACCCATGACCGTATCCGTGTCTCCTCTGACGCGTCGTGACGTGGAACGTAAAATATCAGTCTGATACGGCACGTTATACGTCATCAATTGTTGTTTATTTCCGATTTTGATGTTATGATGTTCATCTTGCATTCAATCAAAATTTACCGATATAAAACGAAACATATTACTTAGTACATATGAATTTAACGTTCCTTTATTTCAGATCTAAAGAGAGTTACAGGACAGGTTGTTGTAGAAAATTAAAAGTTGATGTTTACAATCTGTTGTATTTCGCGCTACTTCGTCGTTCCTGTTCACGTCAGCCATATTTCAGCAAGAGTTATTAAAGTGAATTCAAACTTACAATATTGTCCGGGTAATAATTATCCACCAGAACACCGGGACGGTGACCAGAATTAGTAATTGGCTCCATTCCTTTTCTGAACTGCGGTAAATTGCGCTGAAATAATCCTGTTTAGACCGTATACACTCGACACGATGCGATCGACGACTTGATCAGCTGTTGTAAACAAACATGTATCAATGCGCTCAGACCAGAGGCAGAATATAAAAACATAGTCCCTTCAAAAGACTGACAAAAACTAATAAAATTTCTTTATTTTTAATTACCTTTTACATAAATATACGGTCATGGGCATATGATAAATCGGTTATCCCACGATATCAGCGCTTGGTTGGGATGTATTGCCACTCGTGAGGGTGCGCGCCGCATCACACTCGTCTTCGACTCGTGTGATGCGGCTCGCACCCTCACTCGTGGCAATATGTCCCAACCAAGCGCTGATATCGTGGGATAACCTCATATTGTTACTATCACACCTAAAAAATAGAAAAAGAGAGAAAACTGTTGTGCATATGATCGAGGGCATACGCAAAGAATGCTGGGATTGAATTTTAGAAAAGCGCCCTCTATGTAAATAACTAGATGCAAAAATTTCCAGTTTTAAGACGGAACGCTAGTTTTTAGCTTGCAAGTCCTGAAGTTGCAGGGCAGTGCAGTTACTATTGCGACGATGATGGCACGATATATCCCTTGTTAAACACAATAGGTAGTTCTCATGTTAAAAATTGCCAATTTTTGTCCAATAGTTTTAGACATTGAACAGAAAATCTATACGTGTAGGGTCTGACATCGTGTACTTGTGGGAACTATTTTCATCAGAGAGTAAACTGGGCATACTAGTAGTACAAACGTATAGCAAGTAACAATTAATTCAGTTTTACCCTTTACTATTACTAATCATGAATCAATACTAAAAATATTTCTAATCTAAACCCTTTGCGCGACACCAAGGGCTGCGCCCTATATAATATTAGTTTTTAGAACACATTTGGTTATACCAATGTGAGTTTATCGTATAAGCTGAAGTCGATGGCGTCTGTATGTCTGTGTGTATGTATGTATGTATGTATGTACGTACAGTATGTCCGTCAACATCAAAAACAAGCAAACCGCTGCACATTTCAGCTTGGTATTTGGTGTGTGGATGCATCCTGGGGTATAGATGGGATTTTGTTCAAATGAAGCCTGCATTGCCAAAATTATGCAAATGAGCTTACAAAAGGTGAAAATGGTCAAGAATTAATATCTCGAGAACCGCTGTTTTGATTGATTTGAAAATTTGTGTGCAAGTACCTTAGGTGAACCTTATACAGTTTTATGAATATTGTGAAGTTCTCCTTAATTTTGTATTTTTGCTGAATTTTTTGGTGATTTTTCTCATTTTCAGTAAAAATTCTTCTTCTCTGAAACCGCCAGCCCAATCGCTCTCAAATTGGGTTGGATCTTTGCAAGGGTGTTACTCTTCTAATTTGTTGAAATTATGACAAAATTGGGAAAATTACTATTTTGGAGCAATTTTGTCATTTTTGGTCAAAAAATCTTAAACAGTATTTTCTTTTTAAAACCCCTGGACAGACAGCTTTTATATTTGGTACACAGACGTACAGAGATGACAATAGTTAGATATGTGGAAATTGTCCTGAAATATACAAATTTGTATTTTTAAGACAATATTGTCATTTTTGGTCCAAAAAACTTGTTCTCAAAATTACTTGTTTGATAGCTTTGTAATTTGGTATAAAGTCCCGAGGGATGTTATTAGATAAATTTTCTGCTCAAAGTGTTGGGAAACCCCTAAATTTGTATATTTTAGGTAATTTTCTCAGTTTGTGACCTTAAATGACCTACACCAACCCAGGATATGTTGTGAGACAGTTTTGAAGACTGTGAACATAATTTTGTCATATTGGGTATCAAATTGTAGGAAAATTTGATCCAGAAAACAAAGCTGAGGTGAATTTTTTCATTGCGGACCAATTTTTGCAACTTTTCTATGTAAGACATACAAGAACTGATGAGAAATTTGGATCCAGGATAATTCAATTTGGATCCAGGATAATTCCAGATGTTGTAATCACCGCCCACAGTGGAAGGCATTTCACCATCTGTAACTAACTTCAGTGCTGTTTACATTAGAATGATAACACTCATCGCATTAATTAAAAACTCCCCAAGGTTGTAAATTAAATACATTTCCTGGCATTATGTAATACCAAGGGATGGAACATTTGATATTCAGGAGGGGGTAAGGTCTAGAAGATTGATGAGGTAGCATTGCTTTTTACCAGATCCCTTGTACATTTTTTTACCCACTCCCACCTTTTCTTTTCATCCAACCTTCTCTGTCTATTTTTTTTTGTTGACATTTGCTTATGTATTTAGGATCTGCTTGTCCCATTGCTATAGAAGTTGATATGCATAATCCTAAAGATGACCTCCAGTACCTAAGTTGAAGGCCTTATTTGCTTTTGTCATTCTTGTTTTTCCTGGTTTAAATATTTCTCGAATGGAGCTATTCTAACCGAATGTGAGCACACTGTCCTTGACGGTATTTTTATAGAAAAATTTTAGATGTCTGAACTTGGTTAATTCCCCATTAGACCACAATTAGCTTTTCTTGTTCAAGTTCATTTTAGTTCATTATCACTACACAAGGTGTTAGAGGTAGATAATTAGTCCCCACGGACACCGTCCGGGGGGACTTATAGGTTTGGTCATGTCCGTGCGTGCGTGCGTGCGTGCGTGCGTGTGTGCGTGCGTCCGTCCGTTCACGCAGATATCTCAGAGATGCAGGAAGCGATTTCATTCAAACTTGGTACAAGGATTACTACATATGTCATACAGATGCACGTCTCTTTGTTTTGTGATGCAATCCAATATGGCTGCCAGGCGGCCATTTTATTACGATTTTTTCATGTACAGAGCCATAACTCAGACATGTTTCAACCGATTTTATTCAAAGTTGGTACAAGGACATTGACCAATGTCATAGATATGCACGTCAATTTGTTTTGTGATACGATCCAATATGGCCGCCAGGCGGCCATTTTATTACGATTTTTTCATGTATAGAGCCATAACTCAGACATGTTTCAACCGATTTTATTCAAAGTTGGTACAAGGACATTGACTAATGTCATAGATATGCACGTCAATTTGTTTTGTGATACGATCCAATATGGCCGCCAGGCGGCCATTTTATTACGATATTTTCATGTATAGAGCCATATCTCAGACATGTTTCAGCCGATTTTATGCAACGTTGGTACAAGGACATTGACCAATGTCATAGATATGCACGTCAATTTGTTATACATATATACGTCAATTTGTTATGTGATACGATCCAATATGGCCGCTAGGCAGCCATTTTATTACGATGTTTTCATGTACAGAGCCATAACTCAGATATGTTTCGACCGATTTTATTCAAAGTTGGTACAAGGAGATTGACTAATGTCATACATATGCATGTCAATTTGTTATGTGATACGATCCAATATGGCTGCCTTGCGGCCATTTTGTTACGACTTTTTCATGTACAGAGCCATAATACTCTCAGGCATATCTCAACCGATTTTATTCAAAGTTGGTACAAGGACATTAACCTATGTCATACATATGTATGTCAATTTGTTTCATGATATGATCCAATATGGCTGCATGGCAGCCATTTTGTTACAATTTTTTCGTGTCCTTAGCCAAAACTTGGGCATGTCTCAACTTATTTTATTCAATAAATTTTAATCATTGTACAAGGACAGTGACCTATGTCATATATATGCACATTGATTTGTTTTGTGGCCATTTTTTTTCCGATTTTTTCATGTCTGGAAGTGGAACCATAACTCAGACATGTATCAAGCGAATTTATTCAAAGTTGGTACAAGGACATTGACTTATTTATGTATGTCGATTGGTTTCACGAGATGGTCCAATATGGCCACATGGTAGCAATTTTGTTATGGTTGTTTCATGTCGAGAGCCATAACTCTGGCAAGTCTCAACTGATCTTATTCAAAGTTGGTACATGTACATTGACTTACGTCATACATATACATGTTGATTTTTTTAAACAGTAAGATCAAATATCGCTGCATGGCGGTGATTTTGTTACAATTTTCAAATGTACAAAGACATAACTCAGACATATTTCCACCAGTATCATTCAAAGTTGGTACAAGGACATTGACCTATTTCATACATATGCTCATCAATTTGTTTCACGTCATGTAGCAGTAACATGTCAATTATTGAAGTTTTGTAAGTAGGCTGATATGTCAAGAAATACGTACTGCATCAAATTCATGAAACTTTATACAGATGTTAACTGATGTTAAGCTCACATTGCTTTAACATTGAAAAAGACATTTATCAGTGTCATTTTGTAATTGCATAAGTAATGAACTTTCCTAATTAGGGTGATATAGCCATAAATTAATACAACGTCAAATGTGATGAAACTTGATACAGATGTTGATCTCATAGTGTTGTAAATACTGCATCAAACTTTATGAAATATGGTACCAGTGATAATCTGTCAAGTGTTAGAATTGTGGTGCACAAATGTTTTGCACATCCTGTTGATTAATTCCTTTTCTGAACTTTAGGATGGTGGCCTACATTGGTTTTATGTTTTCATCACCATGGAACTCATTCTTGGCCATTGAGCGTCATCTGTATCAAAGTATTTTTATCACAGACCTAATTAATGAAGAGGACTCTATCCTCTCTGAGGACATGTAATCAAAGTACCCATTAACAAGTGGGGACTGTGTCATCAACGATGACTTGTTTTGTGTGTACTCTGTTACCAAGTGGTAACATCATATAAGTGGTTACGTGGATTAAACCTGTTTTCAGCAGAATTTCCATGTTGTGTTTATTTTATTGCAGCATAAGAGAAAAGCCCTCAAATTTCAAGTTTTCCTCATTGTATGTCACAATTGGCATGGGTATGTACAGTATATGTGTACAGTGTTCTTCCAAAGAAAATTTCATAGACGATTGGCGAATTTGCATAAATGTATATAACAACATTTTCTTTACAGCTCACTTCAGAGTTACGACAGCTGAACCATATTTAGTTTTCATAATAAGTACATGAAAGGTGGACATGATAAACTTGAGTAAGGGAGGTTTGATTTCATGGGATATTGGGTAGGTTTTCGGATGGATTGATAAGATTTTGGCAAAAGTTGTAGAATATCAGGTCCACTGAGAGGAGAACAGTGTGTAGAGCGATAGACACTCAACAGTGTCTTGTGTCTGACACAGTACAAATGACACATGCTGACATGACACACGAAGAGATGAAATTCGTACCAATGTGCTCCAAGTATCATTGTCAGGTACATGGCTGTTATTATCAGCCAGCCTGCTAAATGCCTAGTCTTTCCAAACATACAATCATGTTAAATATGTCCTGTGATGGTAGGTTGACAGCCCGGAACTAATTATTTCCATGACAGATTTTTAATTCTGATCTAATGATGATACGTATTCACTCATGTCCTTTCTTATCCTTTTGCTAGAAATTCTGTCTGGCTATGATCCTGGGGATATAGACTTTGGCCACCTCATGCACATATTGTCTAGTGAAGAAATATCAGGATTGCCACCAGGAGGAGGTATTGCGGCAAAGTAAGTCTCTTTAAGTTGATATTGCTTATTTGGACTTCGTGATTTCCATAAGAAAACTGTCAGCTGAATTGTGATTTGTACAATGAAGTTATTGCAATGAAACACTTAGTTGGAAAATTTTTGAATAGATTAGAATAACCAGTTTACGATTAAACCGAAATATAGGTTTACTTGTGCTCTATCATTAGAATATTTATTATTAGTGTTTAGTATGTGGTAAAACTATCATTTATGCTTGCTGTCTTTTCTCATGGGTATGCTACTGTGACACAACAGGGCCTGAAAAATTTAATGTTTATCCACTTGTCCCAGGACAAGTAGCCACTATTTTTCTACTTGTCCGTAGCAGAAACTCACTTGCCCTGAAATTTTCTATAAAAAATCATTATGCTCTTACACAGTAGTACAAGTATCATACAAGTATATACACACAAGTATCATACATCAAATCATGCATATCATCATTTCCATAAACATATATTTCCTCACTACCCAGTGGCCAGTTGTGGAAATTTAGACACTGAAGTTGTTTCAGTGGTGGCTCATTCAAGTTATCAAATCGGTCATTGATATAGTTTACAGTATTATCAATCAAATCTATATACTCAGACACTGTGTACTCAGGTGGCAATGCTTGACCACTGATTTCTATTTCACCAAACTTTCGATCATCAACATTGTAATTTTGCAAGAAAAACTGCATGTTCTTCCTAGCAACAGATTTCAGAGCATTTAATTTGACTACAGTTTCCTCAAGTTTATCAGGAAGTTCAGTTTTGAGCAAATCTTCAAGTTGAAATGCTCTAGATAGATCTGATACAATGGGTAGGTAGTCAAGCAGAAAAAACATCATCTTCAGAAACCGGACAGACGTAATTCCTTTCAAAAACCCCTTTGCACGGTTTGCATCATCAGCACGGTTTCCGGCAGTGGCGTTGTGTTGTAGATGAAGTACAACTGATCTCAGATTTAAAAAAAAAAAAAATGATTCAGCCATAATTGTGTCAGGGCGTACATCCATGATATTTTGTCTAATAAACCTCTTCACTCTCCTCACACAGACGCAATACAATTGAAGAAATTTTCCACAGATTAAATCCTGCATCTAAACCAGATGAGGTAAGAAAGTAAATCACAAATGTGCAAAGTGTATGTGCCTATACATCATACCAGTCTATATTATACATCAAATTGAAACTAACAGCCCAGTGTCGTATAGGCAGTTTACCCAGCAGGAAATGATGCACTCAAAATATGAGACTGGCCAGTAACTTTCAAATACCTCATTTGCATACTAATCATGTCTTGTCATAAAAATATTTAGCTGTTTGTGCTATTTTTAGTTCAGCAGGCCCTCCAGAGGCTGGCCTCTGAATTTATATAATCTGAGGTTTTCCTTGGACATTTATGTATCGGAATGTAGTGTCTTCCTACATTTGGAACCCGGCTGCTAGGGGGCGAAGTTTCCCCAAATGGATTGTTTACAACAGGTAGTCTCCAGATGATGCTTCTAAAACTTGCTTAGCTAGGGGGTCATTCTGCTACCATTGCTCTTTTGAGTATGGGCAGCAATGTCATGCCTGATACCAATGTCAAAGCCAATCTTAAAGGGAGGTGGTCGTCGGAACTCTGCTCAAAGGTTGCCAGGGACCCCTACAACCGATGTAAACACTATAAGGGTACGTTGGCAATTGATGAAAGTTGAAACATGCTTGTTGACAATGAATATCGTAAACTTTATATGTTGCAGCTACCGTTATGTTGAAGTGATGCATATAGATATCATGCATGAAATACATTGTTTATAAACAATAAAGTCGCACATGCACAGTTCCGACGACCACCTCCTATTATCTTGAAAATGATTACTGCATTAGTGAACTTTCAAGGCATTTCATTCCATTTCGTAGCTGTAGAAGTTCTAAAACTTCCACAGCCATTTTTAGTTCCCGTTTGTCATATATATGAAAATAGGGAGGTACAATTATGGTCTGGAAAGTGATGTCTGTATGTATGTATGGATGTATGTATTATGTGTATATGTATGTATGTATGCAGGGATAGAAATACTTTTTTATTTCTTGTGGCAAAAGTTTGCCACCAGATATAAAATCAGGTGGCAATTATGAAAAATCTGGTGGCAGTTTGTGATCGGTATAATACAACATTTTGTCATTGCCACATACTCATTCTAATTTATAAATTCTTGAAAATATGGTGAGTACACGTCACAAAAAATCAACCCATACTGCAGGCCTCGAGAAAAATTTTCAAACTTACCAACCGTGGGATACCTGAATTTCATTTTTACTTGCCCGACAGGAAAAACTACTTGCCCTAAATTTCTAATAACTGACTGTACTAGTAATTTGTAACAGAAAGCAAGAGTTTGGCCATATGAAGTGAATTCAAAGAGGGAAAAAACAGATTCAAACATGAACTACATTCTTGTTAAAATGAAGGACTATTACCAAATCTGAAATGTCGCAGAAGAAATGTGAGACTAGGCCAAAAAAAAAAAAAGAAATGTTCTGGTCAGCGCGCGCCGTCACTTGAACAACAGCGCGTCACCCTTTTTCCCCTGGTTTGAGGCCGGCGGCTGTGGCAAACTACATACTGATTACTATAACACCAAACCAAAACGGCTGAAGAGAAAGAGAACATTCTTTGGGGCACATGATCAGTGACTGCATGAACATTTTAATGTTACTTTATTGATAAAACTGTAAATTCAGTGTTCTCCCCAGACCATAGCGGTCCCGCTACGCTTTCGCCTCTCCCCGTACGCTTTGATTCTCCCCGTTACGCTTTCAAATAGTCCCGCCATCCTTTAGTTCACACGCTCTGCGTAACTACCAGCTGATGCATGCATTGTCTGCACATTAGCGCTCACTGCAACTTTCAACCTGGTGGAAGGTGTGAAGTATGGTATGCATCAAATAAGTTGTCCGTAAGTGTTGAGAGGAACGTTAAAACAATAGAAGAATCAGCTGGGATGTTCACAAATTTTCATTCCAGAACGACTATTACGACCAACAAAGACCTACACATCGCGGACAAGTGCTCACAGAGGTGTAGGCGGTGTAGCACTAGCAGGGCCTTCGATCACATTCCCATGCTTTGATCAACGAAATGGATCGCAAAAGAAACAAGAGTTAACTGGTGAGGTTGATTATGATTGTACAACGATGAGTTTTGTTCCTAGTACGATCACGATCGCGATCGAGTTCACATTGCATAAATTTCAATATGGCGGCGGCCATGTTGGTCGACGGGTTTATAACGTGTTGACATTGAATATTGATACTGGCGTCGCGTGTGGTGCCACTCTGACACGTCCTCTGAAAGATTTTACACCTGATTTTCGAAGGATTCTAGTCGTACTTAGTTCATGTCTTGTGATCATCTTGGTGGTATTTTAAAATCAAGAATCGAACGACGATGTCCAGCGGCAGTAGAAGTTATGGGGGGGGCGCTGGTTGAAATCTATCCCCGTGATGAAAAATTATTCGCGGTGTTTGTCGTGCAAAATGATATAAAACTCAACTACATTTGAATTGTGTAAAGCTTAAACTTGTGAATTTTCCTCTTTGTTGGCAAGTTTTGACAATTTATTAGCAATATATGTATTAATGAAACTCCAATCAGACGAACCATTTCTTGCTCTCAAAGTTTCAATCTGAATCTTCTGTTTTAATTGCGATTGTAATTACAATACTGTGATGATTTATTTAAGTGTAATAAAGAGTTTCCATGATGTTCAAACTGCACACTTGTGTGTTACCATTGCATTTTGTTTGTGAGTGTACATGTATGTGTGGATGCATGTGCAAGCTTACATCCATATGCAAATAAATTAATGATATGCAAATGATTATGCAAATTAGCCGCTAACGCTTTGGCGCTTTAACTGACCCTCCTCCCTCCCTTGAGGAGGAGAACAAAAAAAAAAAGAAAAAATAAATCCGCGTCGCCGCACCATTTTTTAAAGAAAGGCCTGACCAGAAACATTTTTTTTTCTTTTTTGGCCCTACTTTAGTTTTTTTCTAGAAAACATCTTTGAATTTGGAATTTTTCCACGACCTAATCCAAATTAAAATCTTTGCATAAGAGTAATAAGATTGTGTGATTTACAATGTGCATAGCTGGCTGCTGCTCTTTATTATCAAGCTGAGATCACAAACAACTGCTCTGCTAGTGTTTATCTGCCAATGCATACGCACATGTACATCTGCAACCCTTTTACCTGTTTACATGTTTACTCACTGAGCACAGCAGTCTTTCAAAGTTTTATTTTGATAAATGTATTCGTCAAGAGAGCAGATTCAAGTTTCGTTTTTGTTACTCTTCAGTGCAGATTTGTTTTCTGTAAGTGAGAGCCGATCCCTAACAACCAAGGTCATGTAATTTGAAACTGTCTGCATCTCACGCACTACGTAGCTGCAATATGTGGCCTCCTTGGTCGACTGAGCCCGTTTCGACTACGATGTAAACTTGTACTTGTTCATCTGGGTGTTGATTTACGTTGAACAGTAAGCATTGCCGAGATCCATGGCTTCGACTAAGTTTACATCCATTTACCAAGCACAGGGTGCAATTACACTATCGCGTGAAGCCGATCGACTGTCATACGACTCATGCTGCACTTGCACAAAGAGAATGGCAACCACTGTCAAGAGCATACCACTTTACGGCACACATACAAAACAGTGAGTTCACTCCGTGTTGTCGGAGAGAACATGTCGCAAAACTGTATTTTTACGGCTTTTTGTGTTTTACAACAGCAAGAACGATTATTTTGCGATGTCGGGCGGATTTTCAAGGGTTTTCAGAAAAAAACTTTTGAGAGTTGAAGGACTTACAATGATTGTAGGCGTGTACAGACCTAATGAAATACGTTTTCAAGCTTGAATTGTCCAGAGCTTAGTTAATTCAACCGCTGGTGCACTTGCCCGTCGGACGGGAAGCGTACTGATTTTACTTGCCCGAACGCAAAATTCACTAGCCACGGGCGTCGGACGATAGGAATTTTTGAGCCCTGTACTGGCTAATGAATTGCAAGTATTTATTGTTATTTACATGTAATTCATGCAGGCTGCAGTTTGGCTTTGTTTTCAAAATGTCACAACATGCTTTTATCTTGTGCCGTACGACTGCATATGCGGCTATCACAGAGGGCAACAACATGTCCAGTGTACAAAAGCTGCTGTCATCGATATGGAGATTAGCCAATCACAAGTTTGGATTCACGCTGTGTTTTCATTCATGCCAAAATGTCGCAATTAGTTTGGGTTTTTTTTTTGGCTAATGAGTTTTTCCACCGTCAGACAACGCGTGTTCTTTCAGACTAGTGTTCCTTCATTCAAGCTGTAGGATCCATGACATGATGACCCAAAATTTAGTGGCAGAAAAATACCACCAGAAAAAAATTTTGGTGGCAGATTGACAGTTTTTGGTGGCAAATGCCACCATTGCCACCGATTATTTCGATCACTGCTATATATGTAGTGAAGTCTTTCTGTCCATCCAATGCGAAATCTCGAGAACCACTACATGTATTACATTGGTGTTAATGCAAGTTTTCTGATTATCGCTGGTATCATAATGATCAACCAAGGTGTGACTCATTCTTCCTCCTGGTCTGTAAACAAAATCAGCTGTGATATCTGAAGCGGTGTGGGCTCTAAACCAATATGATTTGCCGCTATGCAACAAAATTGCCTTCGATGCAAGAAGAATTTTTGGTTCACATGTAAAGATATACCGTTGATGTAAAAAGATTTCCACAATTCCTAAAATTGACGCAAAGTTTTGTTTGTTAGAGGGCACACTGCTCTGAATTCATAATTTGCTTTGTTTAATGTTGTAGAGCATAAGAGAGGTTTACAAGCTTTTATGGACACTTTTATGGAGACCCAAATGATGTCCTGTGTTGCCACAATGTCTGTCTGTGTGTCCGTGTAAATGTCCGACTGTCTGTAGACAGATTTTGTTCCAGTCATTCAAAATCCATCAGTCAGAATATTATGCAGTTTGGTACATAGCGTCATCATTGAAAGGCCTATATCTGATTGGTTTTGGTGGATATCATTTGCATAATTATGGTCAATTCCATAATTAGTGAGTTACTCCAACAAATTTGATGAAACTGCAGGTACTGTAAGTGTTCTACAGTCTACTTATGCTGAAAGTTTGGTGAGTGCAGTTTACCTATTTCAAGCTAATTTGCATATTTAATGAATTTCTGCAATTAGACTATATCATTCTAATTAGACTGTATCATTTTAATTACACTATATCGTTCTAATTAGACTATATCATTCTAATTATCAGCTCATTTAGATATTTAGTGAATTTCTATCAACTATTAACTATCAATTCTGAGCCCACCGATTTTGACCAGCTCTCGAATATTCATTGGTCTTACTTAGATCTAGTTATTTTGAAAGTGTTATGAGCACAATGTTCTTACTACCAGCTGAGTAGCATATTTGATGAATTTCAGTTATTAGGCTCTGTATCAATATTGAGTTCACAAATTTTGATAGGAACCTCTGCTGTATATTGATCATACTAGTTCGTTTGAAAGTTTGATGAGCATGACATTCTAACTGGCTCATTTGCACATTGAATTAATTTAGGTAATTAGTCTATATATCAATATTCAGTACACTGATTTGACTAGATCTCTGCGATTGACTGATAATTCCTGGTGTCTGTTTCAGCAAAAGTTAAAGCATGACTTAACTTCTATGCTACTCAGTCATACTAATGGTATTTAAGGTTTGATGACCATGACTGACTGATTGATAGCTTATTTGCATATTTGTTGAAATTCTGTTATTAAGCTGTTTTTCAAAGTGAATCTACTGAAATTGATCTGACTTCCATGACATAATCAGCTCATTTACATATTTAATGACTTTCTGTAATTAGGACATGAGCAAAACTTAATTGAGTGGATTTTATCAAATCTCCAAGATATGATAATTACTGTTGCTTATGCTAAAAGTTTGATGAGCATGACATGTCTATATCATACTTACAATTTGTCATATTGGAATTTTGATGAGTGTGACTTGTCAAAATTAGTTTATTTGCATATTTATGAATGAAACACTTTATATAGGCCAACTATCAAATGTGAATATTCTAAATTTGAGAACAGTAGTATCTGAAAACAAGAAAGCTGTTGATGAATGCATGTGAAGTTCGAGCTGTGAAAGCGGAGTGGGCAAGGGGGCAAAGATATATGTCTGATATCCGTTTCACTTACAACTTGTTGCACAGTCCTTCAGGTATGTAGCATTTCAGCATTTTAGATAAGCTTTGAAATGGGCTGCAAATGCTTCTCTTTTTTGACAAAACCTGTGAACTTGTTTTGAGAAAATTGCAGTCAAGTTATGGTCTGGAAAGTGATGTCTGTATGTATGTATGCATGTATGTATTATGTGTATATGTATGTATGTATGTGGTGATGTCTTTCTGTCCATCTTGAACATTGCAGGATTCACCATGGCAAAGTTTCTGAACCATATATAAGAGGGTTGCTTGCATATGACGAAATGTGTGATTACTGTTTCAGCCACCATTTTGCCCCAAATGTAATTCTTGCGAAATCTATTTCTGACCTGTAAAGTAAGATTTATAGACAAATGACATTTTCGCTCTTAACTGCACAGAATTAGATGTGATGGATGCTGTATTTTGGAATCGATATACTTTTATGAAACGTAAACTGACTGTACCATATTATAAGTAGTATGTACAAAACTACCAAACAAACAAAATACCAGGCAAACAGTCAACACTACCACAGACAAGCTGCTCAACAGTCGACGAAGCCTGATGTGTGGATATTGATTGAAATACAGAAATGTAAACACAAATCATTCCCGTTGGGAAAATAAATTTCTTGCAATACCTATTTTAAGTTCTAAAAAATAAACTAACTTGTTTTTCAAACATGCATATAGTGAAGACACCTCTGAAACAGGAGAAAATAATTAACAATCTGATAGTGATGTTTCAAAGTCCATGGATGTCTCAAAAGATGTACAATAGACAAATGAAAAACAAGCATTGGAAGAAACTGACAAAGTGTAGTCTGGTTCAGAAATGATAGTGGACAGCTACCTTCATAACGTGAAAGGGGATCACAGTGGCAGATCTGATGGCAGGGAGTACATCCCAGATGACCACAGTGGCAGATCTGATGGCAGAGAGTACATCCCAGATGACCACAGTGGCAGATCTGATGGCAGAGAGTACATCCCAGGGGATCACAGTGGCAGATCTGATGGCAGAGAGTACATCCCAGTTGACCTCAGTGGCAGATCTGATGGCAGAGAGTACATCCCAGATGACCACAGTGGCAGATCTGATGGCAGAGAGTACATCCCAGATGACCACAGTGGCAGATCTGATGGCAGAGAGTACATCCCAGTTGACCTCAGTGGCAGATCTGATGGCAGAGAGTACATCCCAGATGACCACAGTGGCAGATCTGATGGCAGAGAGTACATCCCAGATGACCACAGTGGCAGATCTGATGGCAGAGAGTACATCCCAGATGACCACAGTGGCAGATCTGATGGCAGAGAGTACATCCCAGTTGACCTCAGTGGCAGATCTGATGGCAGAGAGTACATCCCAGATGACCACAGTGGCAGATCTGATGGCAGAGAGTACATCCCAGGGGATCACAGTGGCAGATCTGATGGCAGAGAGTACATCCCAGATGACCACAGTGGCAGATCTGATGGCAGAGAGTACATCCAAGATGACCACAGTGGCAGATCTGATGGCAGAGAGTACATCCCAGGGATCACAGTGGCAGATCTGATGGCAGAGAGTACATCCCAGGGGATCACAGTGGCAGATCTGATGGCAGAGAGTACATCCCAGGGATCACAGTGGCAGATCTGATGGCAGAGAGTACATCCCAGGGGATCACAGTGGCAGATCTGATGGCAGAGAGTACATCCCAGGGATCACAGTGGCAGATCTGATGGCAGAGAGTACATCCCAGAGGATCACAGTGGCAGATCTGATGGCAGAGAGTACATCCCAGAGGATCACAGTGGCAGATCTGATGGCAGAGAGTACATCCCAGGGGATCACATTGGCAGATCTGATGGCAGAGAGTACATCCCAGGGGATCACAGTGGCAGATCTGATGGCAGAGAGTACATCCCAGGGGATCACAGTGGCAGATCTGATGGCAGAGAGTACATCCCAGAGGATCACAGTGGCAGATCTGATGGCAGAGAGTACATCCCAGGGGATCACAGTGGCAGATCCGATGGCAGAGAGTACATCCCAGGGGATCACAGTGGCAGATCTGATGGCAGAGAGTACATCCCAGGGGATCATAGTGGCAGATCTGATGGCAGAGAGTACATCCCAGGGGATCAAAGTGGCAGATCAGATGGCAGAGAGTACATCCCAGGGGATCACAGTGGCAGATCAGATAGCAGAGAGTACGTCCCAGGGGATCACAGTGGCAGATCAGATAGCAGAGAGTACATCCCAGGGGATCACAGTGGCAGATCCGATGGCAGAGAGTACATCCCAGGGGATCACAGTGGCAGATCCGATGGCAGAGAGTACATCCCAGGGGATCACAGTGGCAGATCTGATGGCAGAGAGTACATCCCAGGCTTGAGAAACTTAAAGGTGAATGAGGAATGCTGTGCGAAGTATACCTTGACACAGGTAAAGAAAACTCATTCTTTTTGTCTGAGAAAGATTGCAGAAATTTTTTGAACGTCTCTACTAAGGCAACATAAAGATGCCATGGTAGAAATATCATCACAATCCAATTTACAGTACTGACTCCTATGCAGTCACCCAGAAAGAAGACGTGATTCAAGTTGCAATGAAGGCTTTATATTGGTTCGCAAAGGAAGCAGTTGCCACTGATAAATACGCTTAGCTTTTTGACCTGTGGAAAGCTGCACGATAGGAACCCTTCAACAATCTTGGTGACAGCAACAGTGCAAGTTATTGCCTACGTACCATGGAGGAAGAACCTTGACAAGCCATAGCAGATACAATCAAAACAGAAGTCATTTGAAAGAATGTGATTTTTACAGCATTTTGAGTGATGAAAGCACAGATTTTTTGACATTGGGCACCCTGTAATGTGAGACGTGTAACCAGAAGTTTCGATGTTGTGAGATTGTACAGCATGTAGTGCTGTCTTTGACAGAAAAACTTATCAGTACTTTAAATGAAAATAAGTTAGAGAGGATGGAAATGATTGGATTTTTAAGTGATGGTGCTTTGGTTAGGGCTTGCGTTGAGAATGGTGTAACTACCAATACAATTTGAAGAACGTTGTCCAATTGTTCAAGTAGTCTTCGCTACAATCCTAGCATCTGCAAGAAGTTGAAGACAATGTTGGAGTCTGTACCTAAAGGTGAAGGAAATCCACAGCATGATGTGTACAGGATCTTGGAACACAGTAACCTGCTTTGACAGAACTCAAAAGATCCAAAGATGGCGGGCTTACATAACAAATTGACGTAGTACAATGTCGTGGTGGTCATGTATTTTCTCTTGGATTTGATCCCGATTTTAATGCAACTCAACCAGATTTTTCAGAATGATAGCATAGACATCGCAGCGATACAGCCAACAGTGAGCATTATGATGGATCAACTGACATAGGTTATAGATGCTGCAGTGACAGATTTCTACAACAACAAACTGGCTGAAGACATAAACACTGATGATTGTACTTTGATGGAACATGAAAATATCAATAAATCAAAGCAAGAGAAACTGATGAATGGTGAATGGATGCTTACTGGAAATTTGATCAATTATATGCAGACCAGATTTTTGCAGATGGTAATGCAGTATGAATGGTCAGTAATCAAAGCTATGGACTTACAGCAGGCATATCCCTGAGATAATGTCATTACTAAGTAGCAATTTATTAATTCAAACCACAAAGATACTGCACCAAATTTGATTGTACTGGCAAAGAGTGATGATGTCCTACCTGTGAATACAGCTACTGTACTGATCTGAGTGTAAGTCTGTGGTTTGGCAACACAAAGTGGCAGTTACACTAGGGGAAGGGCCTATCCTCGAGCAAACCATGTTATCTACTCGAGCAACCCATGTTATCTGTCATGAACACTTAATTTTGGCTAATGTATGCACAATTTATAAACACCGCTTCATCTCTCTATCACTTTCTCACTTTCAAAAATCGAACTTACATCAGAAGATATTGTGAAGGACAGAAAAAAATACAGAAAAGATTTATATTCTCATGATCTTCATGAGCTGGCATGGCTTTAGGGCATGATAACATTGATACTGATAGATTACCGTAATCAAAAGACAGCAAAACTCGGCAATGATTTTTGAGCTAAACTGACAAAGTATTTTATATTGCTGTTTCAATCAAACTAATTACATAATCCCTGGATACAGAAGTGACATTTTGGTGATATTTTCGCTTGAATCATATGTTGAAATAAAAAAATTCAACTTGAAACTAAGATGTCTCATAAGCTGCCGATCAACAGAACAGTGTCGACTGTGAAATGGCGTGTATTGGCTGAATGTGAAAGTGACTCAACATTTCGATATCAAACAGTCTGCATCTTGTGAAAAAACAACAACATGGCTGTGAATATTGTAAACAGTTACCTGTAAAAACTTGTCACAGAAGAAAGGGTAATTCAAAGAAATGACATTGCATGTAAAGAGCCTGCTTATACATAAGCAGGAGCTTATACTCAGAGGGGTACGGTATAAGTGAAAGAGGCTTTAAGCTCCAAATAAAGTGAGCTTTTAGAAACACGCTACAAGAAAGTGCAACTAGCAGGCTACTGGCAATTCTTATAGAGGGTCAACACCGTCAGAATTCAATGGGGATAAAGCCTTAAACAATTATGAGTGTGTTGGTAACTGTTGCGACCCTTCACAGCATTATCTGTTTTATCAGAAATCTGTTCACCCTCAAATCAAGCTTTGACTAATTATAGATATTATTTTGAGACCGTTTCCCCGGTTTGTTTCACTTATGTCATGGCAATACCCAAAATGGAAAAATATATGAAATTCATCATCAGGAAAAATAGCTTGCTTGGTGGATTAACCACAAGTACTGAGGCCATGTCAATGTACATCATCATAGTAATTAATGTAGTGACTCAGTTTCGTTGACACATATTTCAATCAAAAGTTTCACATAGAAAACAGGGTCTCACACCCAACATTTGGTACATTTTCTAATAGGTCTATATTTGAAGAAGGTAAAAATTTTGTTTAGTTGTCAAAACATGCATTGGTATGTTTGTTTAAGTCAAAAACATGTGATTTTGAATTTTTTCACTTAAAAGAGTATAAGTAAGAATTGGCAGCACCCCTAAGTGATCTGTTAACGGCACTAGACAGCTGGATATACAGGGGGAAAAACCGTGTTTTGGATTTTTGAAATTCGCTTTTGTTTCTGCACAGTGAGCCTTCGAAGTGTGAACTGTCGGATTTTCGCATAAATTATCGGCTTTTGTTCACGTTTGTCAAGTTATCGTCACTTCAGGGGGTTTATCAAAAATCTAAGACACGGTTTTTCAGGTCTATTCATGAAGTGTTAGCATGCGAAGAATCGGGGAAATCCGCCCACGCGTCGCCGACTTACACTCATTTGAAGGTGCGCATACATAGCAAAAATCGGAACTGAGAAAATCGACGATTTGTGTAAACGTCCCATTTTTCACACAAAATCGCCGAAAAAAGTCGGATTTTTGTGCGTTTCAAAACAAATTATTCGATCTGGGTCTAGATTAAATATTGGGCAGCAGGTTAGAGAATTTCTGACAAGTCCTAAACATTAGTTCGCCTGATGAAAATTGTGCGTAGAAATGTGAGGCTGGTCAGCGTAAGCGGTGGGTACTATTTACACGATAAACACTAGAAAGATAATTCAGGGCATAATCTGTTTGTCAAATACGTATCTAGCTTATAATTATATTAACTGTACACTGTTTGGTAACGGTTAGAGTCTGGTTACAAGACGAGAAAAGTTTAAAAAAATCATACAGCCGGAATGGTTTACAGGTCTGCGTTCTGCCGACGACGCGCGCTCGCTCTCTCGCAAGCGCTCGACTTCCGGTCTCACAGCCCGTAATTTATGCACGTACCAAGTGTGAAATGGTTGCCCAGTTCATTTTAGTGCCGATTTTTGTGCCTATAGTACAAGACGTCACTTGCTTGCTTGCTTGCTTTCGGAGATGAGACGACCAACTCTCGATGCTCTAAAAAATTCTGTAGTTGAGAAGTTCAAGGAATGCGGGAAAGTCGCACTTGTTTTTTGTGGTTTTCACATGTGATCTGCTGCAGTCCTTTTGCTCACCATAAAAAATGACCGGGTTTTCGTGCGCTATTTCGCTTTCCACTGTGACATGTACTATTATGGCCTCGGGTATGAAACCAAAATCAACTTCAGTTACACGTAAAAGCGATTCTTCATGGCTTAAAATAAACGACTGAGGCGATACTCGACAGATTCACTCATTGTAAAATTGAAACGGCGACATATCGCGACACCCAGCGACACTCTCTTGACCACAGATAGAAATGAATACAAGAGAAGTCGGCCAGTTCCGAACTCGGCCAGTTGGAGAAGTCGGCCAGTTACGAACTCGGCAGTTGGAGAAGTCGGCAGT
Organism: Ptychodera flava; assembly: GCF_041260155.1. NCBI lineage: Eukaryota > Metazoa > Hemichordata > Enteropneusta > Ptychoderidae > Ptychodera > Ptychodera flava. The sequence continues at coordinate 1,303,426 of NC_091941.1, forward strand.
TACGAACTCGGGCCAGTACAGTATGCACCCAATTAGAATATATGCTCCATAATAGTGTTTCTTTTTTTGAAGTCTCACTAAAGTTATATGCTAAAGCGATCTAGGCCTAAATGTCATTCATAAGATGGGCGCAAACACATGGCGGTGTATCGCGATCGTGGTAGCGAGTTTTGCAGCCTCGTCATAGCAAGCCATGAATTTTACTGAAGAAATGGCATAATGTTTGCCTGAACTTTAATACGGTACGCGTCGATCTGCAGAAATACTGAGGCAGACCATACATGTTTTGCAGGGTGGACGTGGGAGCTCTTCGACTTCGAGTTGTTTTCTGAATATTAAACCGACAAAATAACAAAAACTATGGTTGTAAAAAGTTAAAATTGTTTGGCATATTCAACTGTGAAGAGAATACGTATGCAATCATATTGCTTTGTTGCAAGTGGCCGACTTCTCCTGGCCGACTTCTCCCACTGGCCGAGTTGGTCGGCACCGGCGCTGGCCGAGTTCGCAACTGGCCGACTTCTCCGGTTACCATAGAGAATGACAGGCAACGATCGTGAAGCGACGTTTCGCGTACGTTGCTGTGCTCATGGATGTAAAAAAATAGAGTGCTCTAGACCGACATAACAGTGTCGGATTGACAAATTGGACAAACCATGTTTCCTACATCCATGGACAAACTAAGTCCAAGACTGTCCAAGATATGGGCTGCTGTTATAGAACCATATTTTCCAGTGAAGATTAAATAGATTCTCTTTGGACGGCAGTGTAATCTATAGCCCGGCGTACGATGCTATGTGTTCCGCTACAGCTAATCGCCTCGCTCACCACAACCCTGCAAAGACCAGTACGTAGGGTCGGTGACTTCAAATCCATTTTGGGACTTGACGTAAAAAGCCAAATTACTGTCGAAATTCAGCGTTCTTGGGCCCAAGTCGTATCCCTGCCTACCTCAGCTACTCGATCGCTTCCAAAAATGCCAGTCTTTTATTCACTTTTCGTAAATAACCGTCGATGTCGGCAACTCTCTCGCTAGCCCTGTGTACGATGCTGTGTGTTAGCTGTAGCGGCCAACACACAACATCGCGTCCATCAGCTTTCCATTTTGCTTCTTCGGCCCCGTTTGCATTTTCTACACTGCTTATACTGCCGGCAGTCATCAGCCATGTTGGATAGCGTCTCTTATGAAGACGTGCGCGCATGCGCAACATGGTGCGTAAAAATTTACATAATCTCCTCAAGGTATAACGATAACGCTGACAGTAAATCCGGACCGTTAAAACAAAAAGAAAATAATAACTCGCGCAGTGGTTAGAAGGCCGTGTTTTCACTAAAATTTAAGACATTTTCCAGTACAATGTTACCTCACAGTTTTCTCTAATAAAAAGATCATATTTCAGGGGTTCAGAATATGAAATAATCACAAAATCGCCTAAAATTTACAAAGGAACCCGAGTCACTACCTTAATGTGCTCCAGCTGCCTTATGTACATTACATGAACAGTATCTCTATGTCATCAGACTGCCAAATTTTAGACAACTTCAGAACTGGCGCCTCATATACTGGAAATGATCTTCAAAACTATAGGAAACTTAGAAAAATAACAAATAACCTGAAATTTGCATTTTCTTGTGGTGAAAACACCAATTACCAAAGAAAGTTGACTACCTTTCTTAATCTGAACATAGATGCAGAAGTAGGTGAATGACTGATAGCTTAAAATCTAAAATACAGAATTTGTAAGTGAATGACAAATGATGCAGCTTTCCGCCACAGAAATGTCCAGTCCATGAATTTATACTCTGCAAACTCTTTACAGCAGTAAGAAGTAATGTTGGAAATTCTGAGTGGCGCCTATAAATATTAAAACAGAATAAATTGAAGAAATAAACTTCAGCAGACTGTCACCTTAGCGGGGTAGGCTATTACGTAGATCGTGGAGTGAATGCGACGGCCAGAAGACTTGTTAACTTTACAAAGTATGGGTTGCTATAAATAATTCAAAATGACGTCAAGCTTATAAATATGAATGAAGGACAGATAGAGTTTCCTGTGGCAGTCAGTGGAGTTTATGGAAAGAGTGTGATGCAACTAGTGGATAACATATCATTTCTTGGTGGCGATATAGCAGTGTAATGTTTGAGTTCTGCTTGCACGTACAGTCATTGTGTTATTTTGAGGAAGGAATTTTCACTCACACTAATGTAATAGTGCACACAAAATGAAAATATCCCTTGTCTTGTGTATTTTGGCTTGATTTACAAAGAAAAATCCCAACAAGAGATTTCATTATCTGTAGGAGCATGACATAGCCAGTGTCCAATCTAGGATGTGTAAACAGGGGGCCACTGTCAGCCCCTACTCCTGTCCCAAGGGGACCATTTAAAAAAATCGGGGCCATCATCAACACACATGTAAAATCCTTGAATTTTCTGAAGAAAATACATGTACTGTAGTATATCAAGTCAAGAAAAGGAGAATGAATATAATAGATCACACCCTTTACAACCAACCAAGCCACACTGCAAAGTTGTCCCCGTACATACGCAACAGGTCCAACAATGGCAACAAGAAACTAACCTTTTGGTTTGATTCAATTGTTATGTAACTTATGCGATGTATTATTGATATATATGTCGGACTTGAACAACCGTAAAAATTGCTAAGGACTATGATTTTGACTGTTGAGACGATCAAAGCTTAGTGTACCGGTAGGATTTCTCTGAGAGAGGTCCTATTTTGCATGCATCAACAATAACTCGTACAATGATACAGCACAAAGTGATTGATACATCAACTTTTAACCCTTTGAGTGCCAAAGTCAATTTTTGTCACCACTATAAAATATTCCCCATTCAATTTTTTTCAGATTTTTGCTAAAATTTCGATAAAAACTGTAGTCCGTGAAATATGATGTCCATTTGGTCCAAAAGTATCAAAACAATCGCAGAAAAGTTCAAAAAATTGGGAAAATGTTACACTAAAATTTTAGTGGGAAAAATTACAGCACTCAAAGGGTTCAACATAACTTTTTTGTATTAGGAAATTTATGATCAATGGTTCTGCCATATATATATATATTTGTGTGTGTGTGTGTGTGTATGTGTGTCTGTGTCTGTGTCTGTATGTCTGTGTGAGCATAGAATCGCTCAAATACTACATTGTGTGTATGCCGTGTAAAGTGTACATTTGGTGTATTAGTTAGTGTTTTTTGTGATCCTAACGTTGTCAACTCTCCATTTATTTCAGAATAATACAGCAGATGATGCATGGTAGAGATGATATCCTGAACATGGACATCAACTTAAACAAGTAATCCACAGAGAGTGAAGTTGAAGCAAATGTTAACTCTTACAAATCAATAACAAGGAGAAAATGTGTGAATGTAGTTCAGAATCAAAATGCATTTTTGGCATGTTTTGAAGTTGATTTTTTATATTAGCTCAGTCAGGATCAATTTGTTACAGTAAAGTTTGCTGTGTTGTATTTGGGATGGGTGTTAAAAAGAAACACAATTCAGCTTGCAAATGAATGAATCAGTGGCTTTTCTTTTTCCGTTTTGTTTCTGTCAGTTTCAACAACACCTGCTTGGTGATTTTAAACCTGCAAACATTCTATCCACACATGTATGCTATACTGTTTCTTGAACCCAGTGGTTTAAGTGTGTATGAGCTCAGCCTCTCCAGTGTGAAAAATACTTTAAAATAGCAAGACGTCAGGTACACCTAGATTATCAAAGGGTTATTCTAATGCTAGTTATAAATATGAAACTTTCAACAGACAGATTCACTATAACATTACCGATTTCATTATTGAGATGATCCATAACACCGTGTGTATTCTGCTCTTACACGTCACCAAAGGACTTCTTACTAGCCATTTGTAATCACCTAATTTTGGCTTTATTGTCGGGTAAGTAGTACATTGAATATGGCAGTGACACTCACCCACGGCCACGCAGTATCATAATATGGCAGTGACACTCACCCACGGCCAGGCAGTGTCATAAAATGGCAGTGACACTCACCCACGGCCAGGCAGTGTCATAATATGGCAGTGACACTCACCCACGGCCACGCAGTGTCATAATATGGCAGTGACACTCACCCATGGCCACGCAGTGTCATAAAATGGCAGTGACACTCACCCACGCCAGGCAGTGTCATAAAATGGCAGTGACACTCACCCACGGCCACGCAGTATCATAATATGGCAGTGACACTCACCCACGGCCAGGCAGTGTCATAAAATGGCAGTGACACTCACCCACGGCCAGGCAGTGTCATAATATGGCAGTGACACTCACCCACGGCCAGGCAGTGTCATAATATGGCAGTGACACTCACCCACGGCCACGCAGTGTCATAATATGGCAGTGACACTCACCCATGGCCACGCAGTGTCATAAAATGGCAGTGACACTCACCCACGGCCATGCAGTGTCATAAAACTCTTGGACATTGCTTGCTGAATTCTCACAAAGGCTGAAGGCACACCATAGAGAACCTGAAAGAGGAAGTTACTTATCTTGGTTATGTTCCTTAAACTTTTGAAATTCCCGTAATGTGATCAATATTCTCTCAAATTGTGCATCTGATATTCTTGAATGATATGATTAACACCCCATTTAACACTTTGTTTGATAAACCTCATTCATGAAGTAAGGAAATTGTATTTTCAAGAATTTGTGTAAAAATACATCAATTGACCTGTAATCTGTAATAATGCTTCCTGATGCTTAATACTCAGAATTGTATTGCTTTGGTCTGTGATGACAAAACCTTTGTATAACATGCCTGTGTTTATGACTTCATTTTTGTATTTTGGCCAGCCACCTCCTGTACATTTGAGAGTATATTTGGCATTTGTAGATTTTCTAGCATTTTTAATGTCATAAAAGATATGGCCAAAATAGTCCCTTTGAGATGCGGCCTGTCTTCAGAACTTCAACTTAATACTTTTCCATCTTCTAGGCAGCATCAATTTCTAAGCAGATGCAGTTTTCTTTTTTTTTTATGATTTACCTTGCTCTACTATATTCATTTTTCTGTTCTTAAAGAGGCACTCCCACTTGGTAACATTTTTAAAACACATTTTTTTAATGCCAACGGTCGATATTTGACGTGGCGACTCCACGCGGATCGCGAGATATCGATAAAGACATGTCATTTCCCGAGCGTATTTTTCACATCCCGAAGTTTTACGATCGTTTCTGGTTATGACCCGAAATCCCCCAAAAGTGTGTTGTTGTGCTGATTGACGATATTCTAAGGAGTCCAAAAACGTTCGAATGACGCAATTAATTTACCTCCTACTGCGATGACTTTATATACATCATTATCGATGTCTTTACCTCTGGTAATTCTTTTTAAAACTTCTCCTTAGTTTTTGTCGTTTTCATTATTCTCAATCAGTTGTATTAAATTTTTAAACAATACCACATAGATATCAGTTTTTACTTGTAAAATATTAGTTGCCTCTGATGACTACATTTTGTTGTCTGCCATGTAAACAGTTACGCGTGGTTCGATACATAGCGGCCGCCGCGTGCTTTATGCGCGCATACCACGCGGCGGCCACTATGCATACTATGTATCAACCGAACCTATCTGTGATAGTCACCTATGTGAATTCTGGTGGAATCAGCAAACTTTGTTTTTCGTTTTTTTTTGCCGAGTCAGTAGGACTTGGCTTTCTCCCATGGGACATGACCGCTCACCGACGCGAGTGGTACTGCTGTGGCGTACAGCAGCATCAGCGTAGACTCGTACTCCATAGCTTAGTTGACAATGGCCCCAGTGCCGAACGTTCTATGTTCGGAAGCTGAATTCAGGTGGGCCACCGGAATTCAAACTTTAACTTTTTTGAGGACATGTTTTTATCGATATCTCACGATCCGCGCGCAGTCGCCATGTCAAATATCGACTGTTGGCATTAAAAAAATGTGTTTTAAAAATGTTACCAAGTGGGAGTGCCTCTTTAAATTCAGTTTGCTTTGATAATTTGATGTTTCCAGTCTGTTCTCAGGAACATTTCTCCCAATTCACTCAAAGAATTTCTTGGCTTATGCGTACAGACAAGTTCAAAAAAGTATGTGTATGTGTGTATTTCTGTGTACGTATGTTTGTGTAAGGACTTAGCACAGCTAGTAGGCACAATCATTATTGTGTGAATCATTAAATGTATATTAGAAAAATGAAAGGAGTCACCGTATACTCATTTCCCTATCTTTCCACCGATATATAGTGTGGATAGTACTCTGCTGATTAGGATGTTCTGGAAAATATTTTACCAGGCACTTTTCAAAATCAGTGATCGTATTTGAATGTGTAATTATTTTGGTGTAAAATTTAAAATAAAAGTGAGATGACAAGCATTTCACCTTTTTGACTTAACCATAATGTAGTACTCTGTGCTCTGTCCAATATTTGCTATGACTGAAATTTTGGATTCCAGTGCATGCAGATGCCACAGTTCTATGAGATACTAATCTAAAAAAACAGGACTTTTGACTTCTTGCAAATTCATTCTTTATTATGTTGTTGTTGTTTTTTTTCAATTTGTAAATAGAGTGGCAGCTTTGTTTATCTGCAGGAATTTTGCAAGCAGGACCACAGCATAGTTTTGCTATCTTAGAAACCCTTCAGTTGAAGTATTTGAGAAAACCAAAATTCAAAAAAATATTTTAGCATGCACAAGAGTATATCAATGAGTATATGTATGTTGAATGTTCACTGATAGTTCTTTTAGATGAGTACAAAAGTTTACTCTGTAATTCTACTAACAAATATTTCTGGGCTTTGCCTGAGGCACGTCCATTCTTGTTATACTCTCACCATCCCACTGTGTACTGAGAAATCACCATGAATTGAGAAAACAGTCAAAAGAAAAAAGAAAATTGCCAACGGAAATTTTAGAGAATGGTGATAGTCTAACAAGTGGATAATACTAAGTGAAATACTATAGAGGAAAGGACATTTGAACTATTGCATATGTTTACCTTCTGCACATCAACTTTCAGATTGGGCATTTGCCAGAGTGAGTTGTGTGCAGCATTCTGTCAGCTGGCAAGTTCATAGAAAATGTAAATAAACTTAAGTGCCATAGTAAAATATTCTACCTGTGTTGCGTATTTTTGTAGCACCAATCAGTGATGTGGAGCTTGTTAGATAGGTAGACTGTCCCAACCTGTTATCAAGGTCTCTGACAACAATGGACTTCTCAGAACCTACTGTATTACAGTACTGTAGATTTCCCCTAATTCATTAAGATTTGTATGGTCAGGGATTCATTGGTGAAGTCTACCATTACCATGTCTCCCATGTGTAGACATTCATAGACTAGTTGTAAAACTTCTGAAAACATACATTAAGGACATCGGTCTTCACCAATTCTCTTTTTAAAGGGCCTATGACACCATTTCCAAAGTTTTTATTTTTTCGTGTCAAAAACTCAGGGGACCTGTCTATGGATTGCATATTGTATCAGTTCGGAAAGATGTGCGCGAATGGCGAAATTTGACTCCCTTTCCATACCTGGTGATCAGGAGGCCACTTCGCACCCGAGCCGCAGCAGCGATATTTGCATATTGACCAACAGGTACAATTGACGTCATTTGTTCCATGATTTTGACACGAGAGTGTACTTAGTGGTCCATGCGTAAATTAGACCACAAAGTCCGCTATATAAACAGTGCTCACAGACGTCCAGTAAACACTGGCAAGGAAGCCACACCGGCGGTCCAGCTACAGGCCACAGGCGTCATGTGGACCGCGACCGGGTAGTTTGTAAAAGTGAATCTGCTATGAGTTTATGCTACGTTCCGACATTCTGATACGTAGCCTTACCACTTATGCAAATTAACAAAGTGCCTATGCAAACCCACGGTTTTGTGGAGGGACCGTGGCAAACCATAGCATCTCCAATATCGTTTGTCCATGCCCAAGAAATATACTTGTAAAACTGAAATAGCTTGTTTAATACGTGGTATACGACCGAAAATGTCTTTTGTAGGAATGGCGGCCGCCATATTGGAATTATACAAATTAGGGAAGTGCCTATATAAAACATATCTTCAAAATGATTCCCCGAACCAAATGATTAATGTCAGACTTTGAAATCACCAAAATAGCTTGTTTAACATGTGACATATGGCCAATTACGTTATTTTATCGGATGGCTGGCGGCCATATTTGATTTATGCCAATTAGACATTTCCCCAATTTAGATTCGACTAAACTTTTAATATGTTGTTCTGGGTGCCTCTCTAAAATTCATTCTGAAGAAAAACATTCTGTTGCAATTTGTGGCGCGGGTTAGGTGCCGAAGTCTCGTAGATTGACTGGACTAAAAGGGAGCGATATGCAATGCAAGGCAGTGACGTAAGCTAACCTCAAGACCCAAAGAGTGATTTTACGTTTGGTTGTTTGGGGATGTCATAGACACTTTAAATGATTTGGAATATTATACATGATTAATATAGGAGATAGCATTTTTGGAAAATTTTCCACTGTTTTCAGCGATATAGAATAATTCGATGGAAAGTAGGGAGACTAGTTGCGCCAGTTTTATGAAACAAAAGGATATTTATTTTTTTTCCAATGGAAATGTCAAAAGAAATTTACATGTTAACTTTTCTCAGAGTATGGCATTTGTAGTACGTACAGAATGTTACTTTTATGGTTGTTTAATTGTTATTTGGAAACTCACTGAAACATACTTTTACTGGATATTGTTTAACAGTTATTCTGATGCTGTACATTATTGCTTGTCTGCAGAACTGAAAACGGTATAAGAAAAGTAACTTCAATGATACAAATCAAAGAGAATTGTGAGTCATTTATTGTACTATGTGTATATACAGCATTGACGTATACGTTGAACACGATTGGAACTAATTTGGGATAACTGGATCTTTATATTTTTCAAATTTCTCAAAAGTGTTAGGTGCCCTATAGCTGAATCTTGCGATATTACAAATTACTAATAAAAACAAGTGTGTAACTTAAAAGAAAAGCAGATGAGCTTAAATTTACAGATTAAATCGGCATTACTTCACCATTCAATTATCCCAAATTAGTTCAAATCGTGTTAATTGGACAATTATGCTGATCGAGATAGAACATGCCATCACCCGGACGCTGACACTAAATATCACTGAGTGACCCCATGCCAATCCAAAGTGCAGAAAATCGTTTGTCTTGTTGCTTTGCTTTTGTGCCCTGTCTAGACTTTTTCCAATATCGGTCGATCCTTTGTATAGATGAGTGAGTTCACTGTCATGCCGAGTGCTTTGGTTATCCACCGAGAAAGTCCGTAAAGAAATTATAATATTTTGAGTGTTCTAACCTGAGCAATGCTTGCCTAACGTGAGCTTCAGATTTGAAAGGTTCGTGAGAATTCAGTTTAAGCTCCAAATATGTTAATATTCAATGTCGGTGGAAACTTTATTCAGTTCCAGGCGGAGTTGTTTAACTTTAGAGAAACATACGTGATAAAAACGGTTTCATATTCCTACGGATGTGTAAAGTGAGATGAACAATTAACGTAAAAGTGTCCCTCTCTAGAAAGCACAGGTGACTACTCGTCCGTGTGAGGGCGTACGATACTTTATACTTCAAAAGCAGGAATAGGGTACCTCCATTGTGTAAACACTCCGGCACTCTTTACCTGAAAACGACGTATAGGGTACCTCTATAATACGGTACTCTATAGTTGAAAGCCAAGGATAGGGTACATCCATTGTTTTGGTTCCCCACGAAGAAAGTCCGTAAGGAAAGTAGTACCTGACTGATATTTTTCTCACATGCAGCCATGCTTGTTGAACTTTGGATTAAGGTGTGAAAGATACGTGATAAAACAGTTTTAGGGACTGGTCAGTTTCTTCAGCCTGGGGGGAGGGGGGGGGGGGGCCGGTGGATTCATGGGGGGGGGGGGTCACCCTGTTTTTGACTTTGGTGATAGGGGGGTCACCATGTTTTTGAAATGCCCAATAGGGGGGTCAGTGTGTTTTTGAATTTTGACACAGGCTCATCATTGCCTAAAATGCTAGTGTCAGCCACAAAATTCATCATTCAGTTGTATTTTTCGGCGCGCCCTTCGGCGCGTAACTTTAATAATCAGTCATATTTTTCAGCACGCCCAACTTTAACATATTAAGCATACATACATCAGAGATATCTGTATGTTCAATATTTTTCAGCGTGCTCTTCAAGCTCATTACTTTAATATATACATCTTTCAGCATGCCCTTCAGGTGCATGACTTTAATATACAAGGCATATATATCAGAGATATCAGGATGTTTCATATTTTTTGGCGTGCCCTTCGGGCGCCATACTTTACAGAGATATCTTGATGTTTGCTAAGTGAAAGTGTACCATTATGAAATCTGCATTTCATATGAAAAGGATGACAAATTCCTGATACTTTTCTGTTCTCTCTGTGAGAATTCAGTATGAGAAAGCAACATGCACAAATATTTCACAATATATATTTGATACAGTGACTTATTTTAGAGATAGAAAAATGACAAGATATCTTTCCTTCTCATTGATGCAATTATTTTCCTTTGTTTCATAGGTTTTCTGTAGAAAGATGCTTTTTTATGAACAAAATAACAGTTAAAAAAGGCAGTTTTTGTCATTATTAGCTGTGCTTTTATGGTTTCAATGTTACACAAGAAAAGGTCCTCTCAGACACTGTACACATCAGATTTGGCTAAAAAAGCTCTCTATGGCTCCTCAGGAGATTTAGTTGGATGGTTGGCAAGTCTTTACACCCATCAAAGTTTTGATTCACTGCTTTTTCCTCTTTGATATTAATGATTGACATCCATTTCTGTACAACAGTTCAGGACATCTGGTTAAGCAGAGAAAGTGTGAAATACATTCACAGCTCATTCAAAATACAGCTCATTCAAAATGTACTGTATTTAAACTTTAAGATTGACACTTTGAAATTCCTATCTTACAACTGACATGTCAACAATTTCACTAAAAAATAGAATGACTATTTAAAATATAAATATATGTAAAATATAATATATATATATATATATATATATATATATATATATATATATATATATATATATATATATATATATATACAATTTCCTAGATTCTCAGTATATATATATATATATATATATATATATATATATACTGAGAATCTAGGAACTTGTAGTTGTCACTCTACAGGCTGTTTCATGCGCTAAGCAATCATCAGGAGTGAAGGTTTGGCGGCAATTGAACTGTTTATATTGTGTTGCAGGGTGGGCATGCATATTCAAATAAGCGGTTGTGGCCAATGGCAAGTCAGTTATTACAGAGGAGGAATTTGCTGCGGTGTCTGCATTTTGAGAGGAATTCAGCACGTTTGTTGAGGGTTGATTTGCTATCTGAATAAATTATATGGAGTTTTTCTGTTGTGCAAAGGTTGCAGCGTTTGGTTTTATTTGAATAGGGGGGAGCTCGTGTCGATGATTGACCATTTGATGTCGTAGTTTATGTTGTTGCCTTTGAGCTTCCATATGAATTTTGAGAGCTCTGTGCTATTTCTGTGCTTGGGAGTTTTGAAAGTGTACTTGTGATACGTGTATCTTTGTTTGAAGGTTGAGTCCGTGAGTCCAATGTAGTGTTTCTGATCGTTGCTTGTGGTGACAGTGGCTTTGTATATTACTGAAGAGGTGAGGCAGTTTCCTGAAAGTGGACAATCGTCTTTTTTTGCGGCAGTTGCACCACTTCTCTTGCTCCCTGTCTTTATGTAGTATTTGGTTGTTGTGGGCTTTGATTATACTTCCCATGTTTCTGGAGCAACTGTAGCTTACTTTTACGTTGTTTTTATTGAAGAGCTTGTGTAGACGGTGGCCTTCTGGAAAGTGGGTCTTAATCAAGTTCAGGAATGTTCTGCCGATGTTGGTTTTCACTGCCTTGTTGAACGGGGGATTGTACCAAATGATACGTCTGCTGCGTTTTCTTTTGTTTTCGTTGCTTGGTGACGGGGGCTCGTACTTCATTTTGTATGTGTATCCACTTTGTTTCAGCGCCTTTTCGAAGTCGGGGGCTGCTTTCTTGAATGTTGTTTCACAATCTGAGATGTTTGATATTCTGCTGTTGACTGAGGTAGGTATTTGTTCCAGGATTGGCAGGGGGTGGTTGGATCGTCTATCGACGTAGAGAAGCTGGTTGTTTGGTTTGCTGTATGGTTGGTAAGAAGCATTTTCCAGATTGAATGTTACGTCAAGGAAGTTAGTGGTCTTGATATTCGCTTGGATAGTTATGCGCAGATCAAATGCGTGGAAAATGGAAGTGAGTTCCTTTTTCAGTTTTTCACATTGCCTTGCTGATTTACTGCTTGTGATGGCGAGCCCGTCGTCTCGGTAAAGACCGGTGTTTTCTTTGCCGAGTTTCTTGCTGAGGTGGGAGAGGATGTACAATCCGACGAGCTCACATATCTCAGCTCCGTCAAAACTTCCCATGGTTATGTCAAACATGTCTTCTGAGTTTCTCTTGGTCCATACGGAATCATTGTTGAACAGTGCGGATTTTCTTGAGTGCATTATGATTTCTTCTTCTTCGTCGGAGATGTCGGTGTATTTCCGTGCGTGATGGATAGCTTCTGTTAGCAATTTCTTTGTGATTGACGGGTAGAATTCTATAATGTCAAAGGCGATGAAACTTTTGCTTGCTTTCCGTTGAATGCTTTTGAACCAGTTTATGACATTTGACTTGTTTTTTCCATTGATTTAGATTGGTTTTGGAGAGTACATCTTTGTTTATGCGGTCAAGAATTGTCTTGCTTATGGTGCCGATTTCTGTTTTGGATGGATTGATGAGTCTGCAGGTTGGCTTGTTTATGAAATTGTCCTTGTGGTCTTTTAGGGTGATGAAGGCTTCTTTCTTTGCTATTGTTTCAAATCCGCACTGTTCAACAATGGTATTTCTCGCTTCTGTACTCTCGTCTATGGGGCGAATAGTCCCAGCGCTGAATAGCTCTCCAAACGACTATGATTTAAATCACCGTGTGAACAGCTAAACTCTATCATCAGTTTATTTCACGTTTAGCATTCGACAGGAACGTTGGACCTTTGCATAAATCTGCATGGACAATCAGTTCCAAATTTAGCCAAGACCTTACACAGTGCATACCTAACACCGAATTAATTAACACCTTGAATGGACACTTTCAAATGTTTCATTGTATGCACAGTGCACTCTACGTTTTTCTTTCAAAGATCACGACACGAAAGTAAATCTTCTGAAAAAGATCACCGTACTGTCACCTCTCCATTTTTATAATGCGCTAGATACTATCATTTGTGTCGATCATTTCATTCCATCCGTTCTCAAGACATTAATAATTTCAATTGTGTTTTAGTGAGGACCAGACGTCGACTGAATCCTCTTCGGTCAGAAACGAGTGATGTGGTTTAACTCTGGCTCTCAACCACAATTGGCTCACAGATAGATAACGCCCTTGGAAATATACAAATAAAGTTAAGAAAAATACAAAAAGAACAAAACAAATAAAACAGTCAGTCTTGTGACTTGCGAAAAACAAAAACACCGAAAGACCATTGTTAGAATTGATCTAGACTGTAAAAACCATTACATTAGATATCATGATTACTGACTTTCTCTACGTTAATTTGAATTATGATCAATGATTTCTCTTATATACCGTATTAGTTATTCTTCGTTTACATCACTTCCCACTAAAATAGCTAGCCAGCCCATTACTCAAGGATTGCTTTTCAGAAGGGTCAGTAATTACAGGGATTGTAACTATGGAATTGGGGAGAGTCATTTTCACAAACCTGGCCAGACCGGCTGCAACTGGAGAGATATACAGATAGCGATTTCTACTCCTGCACGTCATATTTAAAGTTTATTCAAAGGTTTAGACACTCATAATTGTGTTGAATGTCTTTAAAAGGCTTGTTCGAAAAAAACAAAAAAAAACAACAAAAAACAAACAAACAAAAAACAAACAAAGTAAATCAAAAATGGTGGGAAGGGGAGGTTGGAGGAATTCAGGGGATTCGAAAATTTTGGGGAGAAGAGGGGACCTGAAAATTATTTGGTTCCCTTTCACTTTTTATATTTTCCGATTCCAAAGTTTGGCAGGTAACTCAATAAAATAATATCAACATTTTAATCTCGTCCAATTGTTCTAATGTTAGTAATAATTAAACAAAATCTATAACCATTATGTCACATTCATGACATCTCGAAAAAATCAAAACGTATGATTTTTCGTCAAAAAACAGGTTGGCCTAGTAACAGTGCAGAAACTGCAACTGTGTTGGCAAGCTGAATACTGGGTAGTTCAACATGTTGTAGAACATTAACACCTTCAAAAGGACACTTTCAAATGTTTTACTATATGCACAGTGCTCTGATACTGTACGTTTTTCTTTGAAAACATCACGACACCAAAGGAAAGTAACTTTTCTGAAGAAGGGATTTTCTAATTCATGCTATCAGAGCTATCATTCTAACGTATACATTCTAACGTCAACAGTACTTAAGTTAGTTACAAATAGTGAAATGCCTTCCAAGGTGGGGATGATTATGACATCTGGAATTATCCTGGATCCAAATTCATATCAGTTCTTGTGTTTCTTACATAAAAAAGTTGCAAAAATTGGTCTGCAATGAAGGAAAAACCTCAGCTTTGTTTTTGGATCAAATTTCAAAACAAATGGATACCAAAATATGACAAAATTATGTTCACAGCCTTCAACAGTGACTCACAAACATATCCTGGGCCAGTATAGGTCATTTAAGGTCACAGACTGAGAAAATTACTTAAAATATACAAATTTGGGGTTTTCCCAACACTTTGAGTTGAAGATCTAATAACATCCCTCAGGACTTTCACACCAAAGTACATAGCTATCAGACAATTGTTTTTGAGAACAAGTTTTCTGGGCCAAAAATGATAAAAATTGTTATACAATTTTTCTTGACCAAAAATGACAAAATTGTCATAAAAATACAAATTTGCATATTTCAGGACAATTTCCACATACCCAACTATTGCTTCCCTTGTCATCTGTATACCAAATATAAAAGTTATCTGACCAGCAGTTTGAAAGAAAAAATACTTTTTAAGAATTTTTGACCAAAAACTGTACTAAAAAGATCATAATTTTGCCAATTTTGTCCTGATTTTAACAAATTAGAAGGGTAACACCCTTGCAAAATATTCAACCCAAATTTGAGAGCAATTGGGCAGGTGGTTTAAGAGAACTTTTCCTTAAAATGAGGAAAATAACAAAAAAATTCAGCAAAAATACAAAATTCAATATATCTTCACGATATACATAAAACTGTTTAAGGTCCTCCTAAGGTACTTGCATACTAATTTTCAGTGCAATCAAAAAAGCAGTTCTTAAGTTAGCAGTTTTTGACCATTTTCACATTTTTTAAAGCTCATTAACATAATTTGGGCGATGCAAACTTCATTTCAACAAATCCCATCTATAGCCCACGATGCATTCACACACCAAATACAAGGCTATAAAGTGTAACAGTTTGTGAGTTTTTTATGTTGATGGACTGTACGCATGCACATACATACATACATAATACATACATACATAAATACATATGCCACCAAACTACCATATAAGCTCTCTTTTGGTATAAATATATATCGAAGTATACAGATGTCATCGTGGGAAATTACAGTGCTCAATGCTAAGCAGAGCGTTATAAAAAAGCAAGTGACTTCAGGTACAAAGTAATGAAATCTATTACTTAAGTTTCGTGTATCATGAGGATTGCAGGATGCATGAAACTTATGTAATAGATTTCATTACTTTGTACTTTAAGTAATTTGTTTATATATATATATATATATATATATATATATATATATATATATATATATATATATATATATATATATATATATATATATATACATATATATATATTATTATATATATATATAATATATATATATATATATATATATATATATATATATATATATAGATGCCACCGACTTCAGCTTATGCGTTAACCTCACATTGGTATACCAAATGTGAGCTAAAAATCCACTGACGCATTGGAAAATGAATTAATTTAAGAACTTGCCTTAGGAATTTGACTCTACAGACTACTAATAATTGGTAGTGCGGACCGTGTGCGAGCAGAACTGCCAAATACATGTTTATTTTTTTCTTTGCGTGCATTCGTCATAAATACTTGGCTATATGATAATTTCAGGGGTACTTGAAAAATTTTGATCATAGAGATAGGGGACGAGATTTTTCGAGAGTATTGAGGGGGGATATGAAAAAAATTAGATTTCAATCGTGATTCCTCCAGCCCCCAACCCCCACTGTAATTTGTGAATGCAACCTAATGAAAACATTATATGCTCATTTATATTCACATCTTATTAGGGATGGACTTCCAAATTTCATTTACCTCTGCTGGACAGGATTTTCTATGCATCATACAGCTCATGCTCAACTGATGAACTGTTGAACATCGAATTTTCCAAAAAATGTGTATGCGCATCAAAGCAAATACCAGCTAATTCTCCATGGGCTGATAGTTAAATCACGTTCCTTTGTCATGCCTAGTTCCATCACAGTCCCTCCATCACCTGGTGACAGAGTTTGAGGGATTGTGTTTCAATACACAAAATTAGGAATGTCCATGGAAGGCCAACAAAAACGGTTGGGACCTTTTTTTATAACTAAAGTTAAGAAAACTATGCAAGAGAAAAGCAACACTTTATGCAGCCTAAGCCTTAAACTTTTCAAAAATTTTGAGCATTTCATTTTTGGCTACCAAATGGCAAAAGGGGAATATTTATACCAGGACATGTCACAGCAAAGGATTTTGCTGTTCCATGGAACTTTGATGACAGAAATGTAAAAGCAAGATTTATTTCAATTTTACAAACATAACAGACTATTGAAATACGCATTAAAACTAAATCTTACTTGTTTGAAAGCCTAATTCAAGCACCATGGGCCATGTACAAAATTTTACAATCACATTCTGCAGTTTAAGCTAGAAGCTAGAAACCGATGCATATTTACTCCAATTTATTTTATTGTTTCATCTACGCTAACAAATCACCATTAGGGTTTACAAGGCACCTTCTACGTACATGAAGTGGTGACCTGCGGTATGTGTGTTTACGAATGCTACATCCAGGGCTCTAGGTTTTATTTCACAAAGGGAACCGATAGAAATTACGGGGGGGTGTGTTTGTTTTAAATGTCGTTGCGCATAAAAAAGTGACCCTTCAAACATGTTTGAAGAAAAAAGTAACTCTCCCCAATTTCCATGTGTAACAAACAGTGACCATCCCCCTGCATGTCACAGTCAACATCAATAATATCATATTTGATATATAATTAATGAGGTTCAGGATGTGATGCCACTAGGTGTCTCATCCCACCAAATATGAAGTCTGTAGACCTTGTAGTTACTGATTTATAGGCAAATAGTGAAATTGAGGTCAAAAGTTCAATGATATGGCCCCATTATACTTGAAAGAACTTTTAAGTGTCCGTGCTCCGGGTTGAGCCCTTAGGTCAACCACGAATGATTCATTCAGTTTGTATCAACCAGTATGTAATACAAAGTTTTACGGTGATAGAGCTTTTGCCATCTGTGCACCACGGCTGTGGAATAGGCTTCCATTAAATCTTAGTAGTTCGACAAGTTTTAATGTTTTTAAGTCTGGACTTAAAACACATTTATTTTTAGAAAGTTTTTAATGCTATTTTTAGAGTTTTTTAGATTGTAGCAACATTTTATCAACTCACTGTACTCTACAGCGCCTTGAGATGTCTTTTTTACATGGAAGGCGTTTTTTAAAGAAATAAATATTATTGTTATTATTATTAAAAGTCATCCTGGTCACGTGACATTTTGGCAGAAAACTTTGCTCACATAATCATCCCTGTCCACCAAAAATAAGACATCTAGTTCTATTGGCTAGCCTATAATAAATAAATTTGTTTGTCCCAGTGACATAAGCAAGTGATCTAAACACCATCTATGTACTGAGCAAAATCAAAAGAAAGCAGATTCTTATGAGACATATCGTGTGTGCAATAAATTGATGTTATGCAAATTACAATAGATGATACTTCTTCTCCCTTCAAATCACAAGACAGACCCAAGATAATGTCCTTGGCTAGGGATTCACATTGGCGATAGCTGGCACACATTCTGAAGATTATATTTTGAGGACACTGCTCTTGCCTCTTATACTATTTTCAAATGATGCATCTGATAAACTACTTTTAATAGTGGTTCCCTACAGACCCCTCCCTCACTTACCAACTTGAGCAAACCAACTGACATTACTTCCATACAGACCCCCCTCCCTCACTTACCAACTTGAGCAAACCAACTGACATTACTTCCATACAGACCCCCCTCCCTCACTTACCAACTTGAGCAAACCAATGACATTACTTCCATACAGACCCCCCTCCCTCACTTACCAACTTGAGCAAACCATCTGACATTACTTCCATACAGACCCCCCTCCCTCACTTACCAACTTGAGCAAACCATCTGACATTACTTCCATACAGACCCCCCTCCCTCACTTACCAACTTGAGCAAACCATCTGACATTACTTCCATACAGACCCCCCTGCCTCACTTACCAACTTGAGCAAACCAACTGACATTACTTCCATACAGACCCCCCTCCCTCACTTACCAACTTGAGCAAACCATCTGACATTACTTCCATACAGACCCCCCTCCCTCACTTACCAACTTGAGCAAACCATCTGACATTACTTCCATACAGACCCCCCTCCCTCACTTACCAACTTGAGCAAACCAACTGACATTACTTCCATACAGACCCCCCTCCCTCACTTACCAACTTGAGCAAACCATCTGACATTACTTCCATACAGACCCCCCTCCCTCACTTACCAACTTGAGCAAACCATCTGACATTACTTCCATACAGACCCCCCCTCCCTCACTTACCAACTTGAGCAAACCAACTGACATTACTTCCATAGACCCCCCTCCCTCACTTACCAACTTGAGCAAACCATCTGACATTACTTCCATACAGACCCCCCTCCCTCACTTACCAACTTGAGCAAACCAACTGACATTACTTCCATACAGACCCCCCTCCCTCACTTACCAACTTGAGCAAACCATCTGACATTACTTCCATACAGACCCCCCTCCCTCACTTACCAACTTGAGCAAACCATCTGACATTACTTCCATACAGACCCCCCTCCCTCGCTTACCAACTTGAGCAAACCATCTGACAGTACTTCCCTACAGACCCCCTCCCTCACCAACTTGAGCAAACCATCTGACATTACTTCCATACAGACCCCCCTCCCTCGCTTACCAACTTGAGCAAACCATCTGACAGTACTTCCCTACAGACCCTCTCCCTCACTAACCAACTTGAGCAAACCATCCGACAGTACTTCCCTACAGAGCCCCTCCCTCACCAACTTGAGCAAACTGTCTGACAGTACTTCCATACAGACCCCCCTCACCTACCAACTTGAGCAAACCATCTGACAGTACTTCCCTACAGACCCTCTCCCTCACTAACCAACTTGAGCAAACCATCCGACAGTACTTCCCTACAGAGCCCCTCCCTCACCAACTTGAGCAAACTGTCTGACAGTACTTCCATACAGACCCCCCTCACCTACCAACTTGAGCAAACTGTCTGACAGTACTTCCATACAGACCCCCCTCACCTACCAACTTGAGCAAACCATCTGACAGTACTTCCCTACAGACCCTCTCCCTCACTAACCAACTTGAGCAAACCATATTACATTACTTCCACATAGACCCCTCTCACCTACCAACTTGAGCAAACCATCTTTCAGTACTGCAACATACAAATCAACCTCTATTTAACGATTGAAAGTGAAGTACTAAATTCAAACACCACTATCATGAATATGGTAAATGCATTCTTTAATACTGTATCATCTACAAATAGAATCAATAACACTTTGCTTACATTTGGTTAGATATGGCAGGCATTGTTATATACCACTTTCGTCGGTATTAATGTTGGTCACTCTTACTCCATAAATTAGAGGACGCTCAGAATTGAATCTCCAGACATGTGCTTTATTACTTTCACGCCATGCTGCTCCAGAATCAGAACGAGGTTATACATCCCATAATGCAATGTAAGGTAACATAGCAACGTATTGCAGATATCATATCTCTGATACACTACAGGCATGAGTGAGTCTACATACAATATCTAATAGCTTCTGTAGGCCTTAATAGCTTGTAATATTCATGATGTCAAGGGCATCTAAATACATTTGATGCACTATCAAATGCCAAGGCAAACTATAAAATGGTTGGCAACTGTTGCAAAGGACACACACATATACAACACAGCCTTGTACATCAAAATTAGTAATACAATATATGATACCAAAGAACCAAGTAAAAATGTCCTCTTGTAATATTTATTGCATGGAATTAATATTAGCAATATTTGGTGTTTAATCACATTCTTTTATGGTATATTTCAGAAAACAACTTTTTATTGGCTTGGAGGCGTTTGGTTGTGTTCTGTACAATCTTCACAAACATGTAAATTTGTGATTCACAGTTATTAAGATTTTCACCAAGTTTACACTAATGCTGACCATTAGCATACATTTGGTAAAATGATCCCTATTTAATAATTCCCATTAACATTTGTGCATGCACCTATGTACCAAATACAAAGTTGCAATTTGCAGCAGCTGTAAAGTTTTTGCAATTTGACCAGGGAATACAAGAATGAGACATTTGGCATAATGTTTCGTACCAAAATCAGCAAAACTAGTTTCAAAAATAGAATATTGCAGGTTTTCTCAAAACTTGAATACAACTGATGTAGATCATCACTAAAACCCTTCATTCAAATTTTAAAGCGATTGGACCAGCAATTTCAGATAAGATTTTTTACGAAAATAGGAAAAATAACCCAAATAAATAACATGCAAAGTTCACCACAATTTGAACAAATTTAACTGATTTTACCCCTTGCAACATGCATACTAAGTTCAGAGCAATCCGACAAGCAATTTCAGAGGAAGAGATTTTTTTGACCAAAAATGGGAAAAATCGCCCCAAAATACAAATATATAAATTTCACATTAATTTCAAGGCACTCAGCTAAGGTTGCCCCTAGGAAGATGTACACCAAGTTTAAAAGCGATAAGACAAGCGTTTACAGAAAAGATGATTTTTCGATCAAAAATGGAAAAAAATTCCCCCAAAATAAATACAAATATCAAACTTTCATCACAATTTGAAGAAATCTTTGATTACATCTAAATTTGATTAAATCTAACTTTAGTTGTCTTAAGAAACCTGCAAACCAAGCTTCAATGAAGTCTGGTTTGTGGTTACAGAACATTAACAATTTGCAGTATTTTGCCTTTTCTTACCCCATTCGAATATTTTTGACACTAACATGTTCATTTGAATAAATTTACTTCTCAAGACATGTGTGCACCTGTACACCAAATACTTCAATGATAGGTGCTGGGGTTTACATACATACATACATACATACATACATACATACATACATAAAAACAGACTGACAACGGACACCACACATATACCCATATAAATAGCTTCAATAGACAGTCCACAGTAGATAATAAAACTACAGTAACTCTTTCCATTCTGTGCCCATAAAAACTGAAAATATCTAGCATTAGCCCTGATACAAGAAATTTTCATTTCATATGTTTGATATACTAAGTGGGAAAATGGCTCCAAAAAGCAGTACTTCTACACATTCCACTAAAAAAGAACCCCTGGAGAACTACACACACAGTTTCATTCATGATTCAGCGAATAAAACACCTTAAAATGATGCCTGAAATGAGAGCATATGTCTCTCTGAGTAAATAATCATAATATGAACATTAAAACTCAATCTGGATATTCTGTAGTCACAGAAACATACTGTAATTAAAGTGTACAAGGTATTTCACTAAGGGATATTATTTGAATCTACAATGAAAAAAGACTTCAAACACAATTTTGTGTGATCATCATCATCATCATCATCATAATTGTTGTTTCATTTCCTACAAAAAGCTGATATCTTGTCCACAAAAAATT
This sequence comes from Ptychodera flava, assembly GCF_041260155.1. NCBI lineage: Eukaryota > Metazoa > Hemichordata > Enteropneusta > Ptychoderidae > Ptychodera > Ptychodera flava. Next base: position 1,325,569 of record NC_091941.1, read on the forward strand.
GATATGCAATTTCCATTTTCCATAAAATTGTTTTGTCTATGTCATCATCACCTCTTTCCAAGTTTTAGTTTCACTTTCAGTACCTTTGGTACATGTCTGATTGTCAATGATATTCTAGTATTTCTCTCCAATAAATCTCCAGGCTTTCTTCCAGGACAAGAATTCAAGTTGCAAACTTTCACAGTCAGGGTATCAGTTGTACTCTCATTAATACCATGGAGGTATTTACTGTAGATGTCATCCTTTGAGATCAGCAAACTACAAGGTTCCAACAACAGAGATGCAAAGAGTCGGTCTTCCAAAGGACATACCTTATCCACTGCCTGCAAATATATAATACATTGATAATTAAATACATGGTGAGAACACTCATAAAGTGTACATTTGCAAAATGAATGTGTTGCTATAGAAATCTTTCAGCTTAATCACCTAAATATGTATCTAAACTAAACCAATACCTGTTAACCCTTTGAGTGCCAAAGTAAATTTTTTTTTGCCTTCATAAAATATATACCAGTCAATTTGTTTTTTTGACTTTTGCCAAACTTTTGATAGAAAACTATAGACAATGAAACATGATGTCCATTTGGTCCAAAATTGTAAAAAAAATTACAGAAAAATTCATAAAAGTTGGTAAAATATTCCACTAAAATTTTGGTGGGAAAAAATAGCAGCTCTCAAAGGGTTAAAATCACTGTCAATTCTGAATTTAATCAAAGGGAGAGATGTCACAGACCACAACAACAGAGTTAACTTAAAATGATATCATTGGCTATGATAAATATCAGCTATTGAAGTACAAAAGGTGTACCCAATGCTATGCAAATCAAGAAAGGGTCTGCCAAGGAAGGGTTTGGAACTGACCTGAATGCTATATATGTTATAAATGACTGGCAATACTAGAAAAAGCTGAGAAAAAACTCAGTGACTCAGATACTAGCCTCAGGAAGCAGTATGACTCATTCCACTTCTAAGAAGTATGCAAAAAAGTATTAGAGGTCCTAGAAGTTGGAGACAAATTTTCATCAATCAGAGACTAGGAAAGCCATTTGAATCAAATAATTGACCCATGCTTGTGAGATATTGAAGACTGAACAGGACAAAGGCAAAATCTTGAAAGAGGCACATGTACTTGTACATACTCAACATATGTATGAGGGCATTGCCAAGATGTCAAAAACCAGGAACAGCTTGAAAATAAACAACTATTGAAAGAAGCAAAGGAATGTACAGCTTCAGATCCATCGGGGAACTTGATATACTGTGTCATGGGCTGAAATCAAGCTCAGAGGAAATGGCAAGCTTATCCTTGGCTGTATATATATGAGCCCAAACAGTTCTTCAGACAACAAAAACCAATTAAATAATCTCATAAGATCAGTTGTAGAAACTGGTGCCAGCCGCATTTTAATTATGGGCAACTTCAACTATCCTGATATAAACTGGGACACATGGTCTACATCCAGCAGTAGTTCTAATGAGAGCAACATTTTCATTGAATGTATATGGGGCAGTCAAGTTTCCTTTATCAACATATTCTGCAACCAACCCGCGGAAGGCTTGGAAAAGTGCCACTTATTCTTGACTTGATTTGAAGATGTTACTGACAACACAAGTTTCATGTCTGCAATCGGTAAGAGTGACCATCGTACCATTATATTTGACTGTAACTGTTACCTTGATATCTACAAACAGGAAAAAAATTGCTGGAGCTATTATAAAAGAAACTATCAGGTAATAAAACATTACAGGGACATTGATTAGGATAAAATTTTGACAATTGCAAAGATTTTACTCAAATGTGGCGTATCTTCGCATTAAGACTTAGTCCCAACTTGGACCGTGGTCCCAATAGCTGCAAATTTTATACATTATTTTCATGATTTTATTTTCAAACCAAAGTTGGTTTGTGTAAATGTGCTAAGTGAAGGACATGTATAAAAGTATCACTGCTCTCTGATTTGGACCATGTCAGAAGTCTATGCATTTTAACAGGTTTGATAATAAACAGGTGCTGCACTCATAAAATTCACCCTCATGGAAAAGTACAAAAAATGAAGTATTTCCTGCACATACACATTGTAATCATAAAGGAAACAAGCTGAAGCATGATATGCCATTTACTGGAATGTACAACACACGATGGCCAACATTTTGTTGTTGTAATCTTTATTTTCTTTTTTCTTTTGAAAATGACGGGAATCTAGAATGATGTTAAAACGTTTGAATTTACATACCACTTTCAACACTTATGACAGCGTTATTCACTTTTTCAGTCTTTAATGGGTCTGATTCAAAGAAAACTCTTGGAAAACTGAGGATATTCAGAGATCAATTTATTACACATTCACAGCTATTAAGGCTTTAACCAAAGCACCGGAAAATATATACCAAGAAGAATTCACTGGAAAGGAAATCCCACTTGTAAGAAATACAAGAACCTATACAATAAAAGACTTCAAGCAACAATCAGGAAAAACAGATGTTTGCAGAGATACATTGAAATTAGAACAGAAGACAAGTACCTAGAGTATACATGGATAGGAAGAGAGAATTACAGTAAGACAGCTGCAACAAAATTATGAGAAGAGTATTGCTCAACAGGTGAAATCAAACCCAAAGAAATTTTGCGACCATGTTAACTCAAAGACAAATGTAAAGCATGGTATTGACTTTGGTGTTGAAAATGATTGAATTGAATTGAATGAATATTCTATCAAATATACCAAGTCCAACAGGGAAAAGGCTGAGGTTCTCTTGAAGTTTTTTCTCCAGAGTTTTCAAAACACAACCCCATGGACAAATACCAAAATTTCCTTTCATTAATATAACAGATAGTTTAAAGGGATTGACTATCACAAGGAAATGAGGTGAAAAGATTGAACAGTTTAAATATCTCTGAATCTCCAGGTCCAGATGGATATCACCCTATCAGTGAGCCCCTAGTGGATCCAGATATATATTCAAAACAGAGGAAGTAAAATATGAATCGATGGCTTGCTTAGGCATCTTGACAGTTAGTCAACAGGAAGTTATTATTAACATCAACATCTATCCCAAACCCAGTCAACAGGATGGTGCTTTTAAGGTGGAACTACATGTAATTTTCAAAAAGCAGAGAAGCTATAGTTGAGTATGGTAGCAATAGTTTACTTGAAAGATGAAGGGGAGGTATATTGGGGTAAAAAACCTCATTTTGGTATTAATGATGAAAATTAATTTAAGTCAAAAACTTGGTACTATTTTCTGAAATGCTACATTTCACTTGAAACAAGAGTATATTTAGAAAAAATGACTATTTTATTTGGCGTTATCTATCCTCATTCGAAAATGGCATGGGTTGAAAAACTGACACTCAAAAGAAGTGATTAAAAACGTGATTTACAAAATTAAAATGCCTCATATTCAAAATGTAAAAACTTTTATTGACTAAAAAAATAGTTGTTTTGTTATATAGAATTTAAAGAACATAATGTGAAAATTTCAGAAAATTTTACCCTGCCAGAGTGGAGTTAAATTCTTTGGAAATCTTAAAATTTGAAGAAAACAGAAGCCAGGAAACTGGGTGATTTCCATACATTTGCATAAGTTTACACTTCTTTATCACACAATTTATGGCTGGTTGACAAGCTAAAAGATGAAGCCAACCAATATTTTAATCTTAGGTTAACAAATAAATTAAAATTGAATGGATATTTGCAAACAAGTTATTTTAAGCAAAAAATGCTGTGTGTTGGGTGCAGCTCCCCCTTAACATTAACATCTATCCAAAACCCAGTAAACAGGACGGCAATGCTAACATCAAAATCAATCCAAAACCCAAGTACTTAAATTGAAATTTATATTTCAATTAAAATCCCATATAGCAAAAAATGGGGAATAATAGAATCTCACACCCCCAAGGACCTGGGATCAGATTTCTCACACGAGTTGGGGATATTTTGTCTCACATGAGCTTCAGGCGAGTGTGAGACAAAATATCCCAAACTCGTGTGAGAAATCTGATCCAAGGTGCTTGGTGTGTGAGATTCTTTTTCTCACATGACCACAAAATGCGTTAAATTCATATTGGACACGTACAACATTATCCAAAATTGTGACAACTCTGTCGTCTGCCACTGTACTCTGACCTGCTTACTTTGTAGTTCCGGTCCGTGTGCTACTCATTGTGCTATTAGATAACATTTTTTGCGTGGAACGAAACATACAGTTTACCATCCAATCAGAACTCGTGTAATATTTACTTCAGAGTGTGGGACGATTTCTGAGAGTGTGGGATCGATTTTTCCCACACCGCCGATCCCGCACTCCCAGCGGCCAGGAATGTGAGAATACAAATTCAAACTCTATTTCATCAGGCAGATTCATGTGATCACCAGTCATGTTCATTTTGAAGAAGAGAGAAAAGACATAACTCAAGCTCTGTCAAAGTGTAGATACCTAACTTAGGCATTTGATGAGTCACTACGCCTAAAATGATATTACTCAGTGGGAGCTGCCTGCTGAGTTTGGTGGATATCTTATCAGTCTTCAGACAATAAACAGACTCTTGTTAGGTAAATGCCAGGTCAAATTGTAAAGTGCTCAGCTAAGTTGCTGGGTAATTACCTAATTTGGTGTTCCGATAAGTCGTGCCCTCGCTGATATTAACACCACACAAAGCTTCTCTTGCTCAGAAAAGGCAGATTGTTTTGCTGTGTTTAAGGGGCATTTCTGAAGGGTTTTTAATGGCATACCGGTGTATCTTCAAACCAACACACATTACAACAACTGTCATTATCACTGAAAAACAAAGTCTAACGAAAGACAAATGACAAAAGAAAGACATATAATCTCACCCCTTTCAAGGAAAGATTACTACATGCACCTGTTTAAATTTCTACCGTGGTGAAACAGAAAGAGCTCTCAGGAATAGGTTGTCAGAAGACCAATGACCTAGCTCTACACCAAACACATTTCATGATTCATATGGAATCTCCTGGACATAGTGTGAACATGAGAAAAGTACAAGGAAGTAAAACATCTTGTAGTGGCAGGGGCGTTCTCCATATTTATATTTGTCTACTTAATACACGCTAATATAAAGTACATATACAATGAGGATTATGCTCTTCTAAGCCATATTTCAGTTTCAAAATGCAACCAGAAAGTCTCTTGTGGTAACACCTCCAGATGTTGCCTCAAAGAGGTCAGTAGTTCAGGGTGATGCTCTTCACAAACTTTTGGACTCAGTGTACAGTAAAACCTGCTCAAACTGAACTCTAAAGGGACTGAGAAATTTGACTGGTCTGCACAGTGGTTTGGTTGGAGTTAGGTGCGGAATTGTGTCTCTCGCCGTGTTCCTGTTCTAAACTCTGTGTATCGTCAATGGGAGCCAAATTAAGCTAAACACGATAAAACACAGCTAAACTACGATATTTAGCCCTGTCTAAGAGAGCGTTCTAAACTGTCTAATTTAGCTGGAGTTAGCTCGGCCCTGAAGAGTAAAAAATTCTTTCCAGTGATATATCCGATAATTACGATATTTAGCCCGATCTAAATAGCGTTCTAAACTTTCTAATTTAGCTGAAGTTTAGCTCTTCTTTGCGGAGTCAAAATTTGTTCCAGCGATATATCCGATAATTACGATATTTAGCCCAATCTAAATAGCGTTCTAAACTTTCTAATTTAGCTGGAGTTTAGCTCGGCTCTGAGGAGTCAAAATTTTTTACCAGTGATATATCCGATAATTACGATATTTAGCCCGATCTAGAAAGCGTTCTAAACTTTCTAATTTAGCTAGAGTTTAGCTCGGCTCTGAGGAGTCAAAATTTTTTACCAGTGATATATCCGATAATTACGATATTTAGCCCGATCTAAATAGCGTTCTAAACTTTCTAATTTAGCTGGAGTTTAGATCGACTCTGAGGAGTCAAAATTTTTTACCAGTGATATATCCGATAATTACGATATTTAGCCCGATCTAAATAGCGTTCTAAACTTTCTAATTTAGCTGGAGTTTAGCTCGGCTCTGAGGAGTCAAATTTTTTTACCAGTGATATATCCGATAATTACGATATTTAGCCCGATCTAAATAGCGTTCTAAACTTTCTAATTTAGCTGGAGTTTAGCTCGGCTCTGAGGAGTCAAAATTTTTTTCCAGTGATATATCCGATAATTACGATATTTAGCCGATCTAGAAAGCGTTCTAAACTTTCTAATTTAGCTGAATTTAGCTTGGCTTTGCGGAGTCAAAATTTGTTCCAGCGATATATTCGATAATTACGATATTTAGCCCAATCTAAATAGCGTTCTAAACTTTCTAATGTAGCTGGAGTTTAGCTCGGCTCTGAGGAGTCAAAATTTTTTACCAGTGATATATCCGATAATTACGATTTTTAGCCAGATCTAGAAAGCGTTCTAAACTTTCTAATTTAGCTAGAGTTTAGCTCGGCTCTGAGGAGTAAGGGGTTTGGATCGACTCTGAGGAGTCAAATTTTTTTACCAGTGATATATCCGATAATTACGATATTTAGCCCGATCTAGAAAGTGTTCTAAACTTTCTAATTTAACTGGAGTTTAGCTCGGCCCTGAGGAGTCAAAAATTCTTTCCAGTGATATATCCGATAATTACGATATTTAGCCCGATCTAAATAGCGTTCTAAACTTTCTAATTTAGCTGGAGTTTAGCTCGGCCCTGAAGAGTAAAAATTCTTTCAAGTGATATATCCGATAATTACGATATTTAGCCCAATCTAAATAGCGTTCTAAACTTTCTAATTTAGCTGGAGTTTAGCTCGGCTCTGAGGAGTCAAAATTTTTTACCAGTGATATATCCGATAATTACGATATTTAGCCCGATCTAAATAGCGTTCTAAACTTTCTAATTTAGCTGGAGTTTAGCTCGGCTCTGAGGAGTCAAAATTTTTTCCAGTGATATATCCGATAATTACGATATTTAGCCCGATCTAAATAGCGTTCTAAACTTTCTAATTTAGCTGGAGTTTAGCTCGGCTCTGAGGAGTCAAAATTTTTTACCAGTGATATATCCGATAATTACGATATTTAGCCCGATCTAAATAGCGTTCTAAACTTTCTAATTTAGGTGGAGTTTAGCTCGGCCCTGCAGAGTAAGAAATTCTTTCCAGTGATATATCCGATAATTACGATATTTAGCCCAATCTAAATAGCGTTCTAAACTTTCTAATTTAGCTGGAGTTTAGATCGACTCTCTTGAGGAGTCAAAATTTTTTACCAGTGATATATCCGATAATTACGATATTTAGCCCGATCTAAATAGTGTTTAAACTTTCTAATTTAGCTGGAGTGTAGATCGACTCTGAGGAGTCAAAATTTTTTACCAGTGATATATCCGATAATTATGATATTTAGCCAGATCTAGAAAGCGTTCTAAACTTTCTAATTTAGCTAGAGTTTAGCTCGGCTCTGAGGAGTAAGGGGTTTGGATCGACTCTGAGGAGTCAAATTTTTTTACCAGTGATATATCCGATAATTACGATATTTAGCCCGATCTAAAAAGCGTTCTAAACTTTCTAATTTAGCTGGAGTTTAGCTCGGCCCTGAGGAGTCAAAAATTCTTTCCAGTGATATATCCGATAATTACGATATTTAGCCCGATCTAAATAGCGTTCTAAACTTTCTAATTTAGCTGGAGTTTAGCTCGGCCCTGAAGAGTAAAAATTCTTTCCAGTGATATATCCGATAATTACGATATTTAGCCCAATCTAAATAGCGTTCTAAACTTTCTAATTTAGCTGGAGTTTAGCTCGGCTCTGAGGAGTCAAAATTTTTTACCAGTGATATATCCGATAATTACGATATTTAGCCCAATCTAAATAGCGTTCTAAACTTTCTAATTTAGCTGGAGTTTAGCTCGGCTCTGAGGAGTCAAAATTTTTTACCAGTGATATATCCGATAATTACGATATTTAGCCCGATCTAAATAGCGTTCTAAACTTTCTAATTTAGCTGGAGTTTAGCTCGACTCTGAGGAGTCAAAATTTTTTACCAGTGATATATCCGATAATTACGATATTTAGCCGATCTAGAAAGCGTTCTAAACTTTCTAATTTAGCTGGAGTTTAGCTCGGCTCTGAGGAGTCAAAATTTTTTACCAGTGATATATCCGATAATTACGATATTTAGCCCGATCTAGAAAGCGTTCTAAACTTTCTAATTTAGCTAGAGTTTAGCTCGGCTCTGAGGAGTCAAAATTTTTTACCAGTGATATATCCGATAATTACGATATTTAGCCCAATCTAAATAGCGTTCTAAACTTTCTAATTTAGCGGGAGTTTAGATCGACTCTGAGGAGTCAAATTTTTTTACCAGTGATATATCCGATAATTACGATATTTAGCCCGATCTAGAAAGCGTTCTAAACTTTCTAATTTAGCTGAAGTTTAGCTCGGCTTTGCAGAGTCAAAATTTGTTCCAGCGATATATCCGATAATTACGATATTTAGCCCAATCTAAATAGCGTTCTAAACTTTCTAATTTAGCTGGAGTTTAGCTCGGCTCTGAGGAGTACAAAATATTTTCCAGCGATATATCCGATAATTACGATATTTAGCCCAATCTAAATAGCGTTCTAAACTTTCTAATTTAGCTGGAGTTTAGCTCGGCTCTGAGGAGTACAAAATTTTTTTCCAGCGATATATCCGATAATTACGATATTTAGCCCGATCTAAATAGCGTTCTAAACTTTCTAATTTAGCTGGAGTTTAGATTGGCTCTGAGGAGCAAAAAGTAATTTCAGCAATGTATCCGAATAATTACACAGCTAATTCTCTTTTCCAACTTGTTCTGTGGTGTGAAATATTAGTAACGAATGTTTTAAACTTGAAGATCGATGGGTTCGAAGACGACACATTGTAGAACCAAGAAAATTATATAAAGTACTAGGAGGACAAACAAAAATTCTTGACTTAAATTTAAAAATGGGACCAATTACTGAAGATAGCTCCACAACACAGGTAATTCTCTGTTCTGATTTGTTCTTAGATGTGATATATTGGTAAAGTGAGTCTCAGAGAATGATAAAGTACGAAGACGACATGTTGTAGAACCCAGAAAATTGTATAAAATACTAGGAGGGCAACCAAATCAACTTGTACGCTGCTCGATAGTTGATGTGTTATGCGGTAAAAATAGCGGTTGTTGGTTTGTTTCCGATTTGAACACTCTGTGAATTGTCCCCTGTACCACGCTTGCTGACATCGCTGATCAGTTCCCACCTCTTTGGCGTTCGTTAAAGGAAGTGACGGGCAGCGTCTACAATACCAAGAACTTGTTGAACCCAGATAAAAATACCCAGTATGTTAACGTTTACCCAGTGATGTACTGCTTTGTCACGTCAACAAGTACTGAATTCATGCATTTCTCCTAGGTTGGCGTCGAATTGTTTTGCGAGGAAATCTACTTAGTAGATTACAGTTTCAATGGAAAACAAAAGGCCATTGTGCGCTTACAGACTAAACAAACTTGACCCCAGGGGAGCTGAGCTTCAGGTTTAGTGTGGTCGAGCATATTTGTGTGGCCGTGCCAAGTGATCTAATAATTTGACAATCGTCAGATTAAAACGTGTTAATTGTTCTTATCAACAGACTTTGTTTCTGTGAGCCAAGATTGTGGGAAGAAAGGTTATTACACCTGTCAGTCAAAATGGAGGAATAAATCAAAGACTCTCATTTTTACCACTACAGTGACTTTGAACAAACTAATGGAAATGCATTTTTCTATCTTCATTAAATATCAGATAAATCGCTGGAAAAATTTTGGACTCCTGAAATCCCGGAAAATTAGAAAGTTTAGATGACTATTTAGATCGAGCTAAATATCGTAATTATCGGATATATCGCTGGAAAAAGTTTTTGACTCAACAGAGCCGATCTAAACTCAAGCTAAATTAGAAAGTTTAGAAGGCTATTTAGATCGGGCTAAATATCGTAATTATCAGATATATCGCTGGAAAAAAATTTTGGACTCCTTAGAGCCTATCTAAGAGAGCGTTCTAAACTTTCTAATTTAGCTGGAGTTTAGCTCGGCTCTGAGGAGTCCAAATTATTTTCCTGTGATATATCCGATAATTACGATATTTAGCCCAATCTAAATAGCGTTCTAAACTTTCTAAACTTGCTGGAGTTTAGCTCGGCTCTGAGGAGTACAAATTTTTTTACCAGCGATATATCCGATAATTACGATATTTAGCCTGATCTAAATAGCGTTCTAAACTTTCTAGTTTAGCTGGAGTTTAGATTTAGATTTAGACAATTCTAATTTAGCTTTCTAAACTTCTAGCTAAACTTTCTAAAAACGATAAAACACATTTCCGCACCTTACTGCTAATTATCACCAATCATTTACCACCGAGACAATTACCACCTACGACATTTACCACCTGGACATTTTATACCCACTAATATTGTTTATTACAAAAATATTGCTTTGTCGAAATAATGTCAAGTGGTACATTCTAAAAGGGGTGAAGATGTGTTTTTGGGCAAGAGATTAGAATGGGGGCTTGGAGACTTAGGGGAAATGATGAAAAAAAAGGGTCTCGAACGCTCACGAAGACTTCATGTGCATCTCTTCTAGGACCGTCTCCTGCTGGGTGCCACATGCTTTGCCTTACACTATGCCTCGCCAGTGCTACCTTCACTTTTTAATTTTAACCTACGCCCGTCAGAGAAGCCAACTCAAGATGCCTGAACTAAATATCCGCACTCTAACCACTACGCCACGCAGAATTGTCTGCAGCCATTAGTTCAAATGTTAATCTTGAACTCGACACTGTATAACTATGCATTATATAATAGATGAATACCTATAAATGACATTAACATAATAACTGTATGGTGTTAATGGACTAAAATAATGTCTTTATATGAATCATTTTATTGGCTAACTCTAAATCTAACCTTGACCCTAACACAAAGCAACTAATAAAATTTGTGTCTTTTTACATGTTTTTTTTTATTCGTCAAAGCCGGATTGTGCCGAAGGTTACACACATCCTCAGTTTCATGTTTCATGAGTAGAACGTGTGTTAGATGTTTCATAAAATATTTACTAATTCTTTCATCACCAACATATAAAATACACTCCATAAGGGTATATACTGTGCAGAAAAAAGTTTCATCTGAAGCTTCATATTATTCTTTGTTCATTACTGTCAAGAAAGGGACTGCGAAATTAACTGTTCAACTTGTAGGCAAAATTTCACAAGAAAAAACGATGTTATGAATTTTAACAAGATTCGATGATGTGTGATAATTCTCTAAGGCATTGACAGATTTTAAACAGGAGTAAAAGTATTGAAAAGTAGTATTCAAATACTTTTACGGGCCTGAATCATATTCAAACAAATGTGGTACATTTAACATTCCCATTCATCGGTGACTTGTCTTTGTGCGTAACTGTCAACATCAACACAGGAACTGTTCGATTTCATTCAGTAGACATTTTGTTGTACAACGATGGAGTTTGTCAGAAGTACTAGAGGACAAGTCATCGTTTATGACACAGTCCCCACTAAGCCTTTACCATTATCACATCAGAGATGAACATTTTATTCTGTGAAACTATTATTGAATGGATTGAAAATTAAGAAAACGAAAAGTTCATAATATTATTCGTTTATACATCCAAAATATCTAGTCTTCAACTGTGCACGCAACTACCCAATACTTTTTTACAGGGGCATGCAAGTAGGTTCAACATACTCTCAAGTTGATAGGCGTGGCGTGACAGACCAGGTGGAGGGACGTGGCCATGGTTACAGTCCCGTGGAACGATGTTTCTTTATCAAAAGGTAGGTTATTTTTAGCACAGACAATAGAGGCAAGACTTATGTTTTAGTTGCTTGTTTTTAGCCATAGGAAGACGTGCAAGCCCCGTATATGTGAAGGAAAACCACGTCAGAAATAGCAAATGTGAGATAGAAAGCGTGTACTGACACAATGAAGCAATGCAACATGACATCAGGAAACGCAGATAAGAATTAGATATGTAATCTCGATGGGTTTGATCGTCGTAGAAAATATTTTGTACACGAGCAAATGAAAACCACAAAAGTAAAATATATCCAAAGTTAGAAGACATATACCGGTAATAGTCGATGTCAGAAAATAAAGAATCATGAGAACAAAGTATTGTTATTCAAATATTGTTTCTCAGAAATTGGGAAGGAGAAATATAGTTCAACAAGATGTGACATCCTAAGGTCAAATATCCTATCAAATTTGGAGGGTATAGAACTTGTAGTTACTGATTTTATGCATATATATACGTATCATCGAGGTCACGTGACATTTTGAAAAAAAAATTGTATTGCTAATTAATCCCTATATGCCAAAAATCAGACCTCTAGCTCTATTCGCTTGCCCAGAATTAGATATGTGCATAATTAATGAGGTAAAGCATGTGTTGTCATAAGGTCTCCCATCCTACTAAATTTAAAGAACATAGCACTTGTGGTCACTTATTTATTGACATAAACGTATATTTTAGGTAAAAGGTCATCGAGGTCACATGACATTTTGTCAAAAAAATTCTATCCTATAGTTATCCCTATATACCAAAAATCAGACATCCAGCTCTATTGGCTTGCTCAGAATTAGATATGTGCATAATAAATGAGGTTCAGTATGTGGCGTCATAAGGTCTTCCATCATACCAAATATGACGGGTGTACCACAAATATGTATATTTGAGGTCAAAGGTCATTGAGGTTACATGACATTTTGTCAAAAAAATTGTATTGCTAAGTTATCCCTATATACCAAAAATTAGACCTCTAGCTCTATTAGCTCGCTCAAAATTAGATATGCACATAATTAATGAGGTACATCATACCATAAATGAAGGGTGTAGCACTTGTGGTTACTGAGTTATGGACAAATATGTATATTTCAGGTCAAAGCTCTCCGAGGTCATGTGACATTTTGTCAAAAAAATTGTATTGCTAAGTTATCCCTATATACCAAAAATCAGACCTCTAGCTCTATTGGCTCGCTCAAAATTAGATATGTGCATAATTAATGAGGTACAATATGTGGCGTCATAAGGTGTCCCATCATACCATATATGAAGGGTGTAGCACTTGTGGTTACTGAGTTATGGACAAATATGTATATTTGAAGTCAAAGGTCACCGAGGTCACATGACATTTTGTCAAAAAAATTGTTTTGCTAAGTTATCCCTATATACCAAAAATCAGACCTCTAGCTCTATTGGCTCGCTCAAAATTAGATATGTGCATAATTAATGAGGTACAATATGTGGCGTCATAAGGTGTCCCATCATACCATAAATGAAGGGTGTAGCACTTGTGGTTACTGAGTTATGGACAAATATGTATATTTCAGGTCAAAGCTCTCCGAGGTCATGTGACATTTTGTCAAAAAAATTGTATTGCTAAGTTATCCCTATATACCAAAAATCAGACCTCTAGCTCTATTGGCTCGCTCAAAATTAGATATAAAGGTCACCGAGGTCACGTGTCATTTTGTCAAAATATCTGAGATATCTACGTGAACAGAGGGACCTGACCCAATCTATAAAACCCCTGGACTTCATCCGTGGGGCTAAAAACTGTGTCACTGCATCCTTTTTGCAATATGAATACGATGAGAAACTAAATTTTTATTTTACTTGGCCTTATACATGGGATTCTATGCAGAACATGGGAGTCTATGGAGAAGTGCCTTATAAATGGGAGTCCATGGTGGTGTAAACTAAAAAGTCCTCTAACACGGCCAATTTGATCGCATTGTGAAACAAATCAACGTGCATCTGTATGGGGTAGGGTACTATCCTTGTGCAAGGTTTGAAAGAAATTGATCTGGGCATGTCTGAGATATCTGCGTGAACGGACGGACGGACGGACAGACATGACCCAATCTATAAGTCCCCCGGGACTTCGTCCGTGGGGACTAAAAAAGGCAGCTGATATCTACAATTAAAAGAAGGTGCTTGCGAATAACATTATTTCATAGGAATGTATCATTAGGATAAATTTAAAGTCCTGCTTGGCACTAGTAAAGACTTTAAATGACGATGTCATCGGAAAGACTAATGAACACTCTCAACCGCCAGACCCAGAAGAAATTGAGATTATAAAATGCAGAGCTGCAATGAAACTCCAAGTGCAGCATACCAAGGTAAGGATATACACATCTTGGATCATTGCAAACTTAGTAAAAAATATTTATATGTATATAAGTCATGTACGATTTGGTGAGAGTAAATATCACGTAACACTTCACTACACATAAATGTCAACAAACAAGTATAGTTGACTAACAAGTCCCTTTGCAATATCCAAGTTTATTAGTTTTAACACTTTGTTTTCATCTACTACATAATTGAATCAGTTTAATATGGCATTTCAGGAGACCCTAAAAGTGATAATTGATAAGACCCTCGCTACTTCACCGGAAGGAGCTGCTGCAAGGATTGCTCCGTTAGCAACGATGCGCCATGATATACGAAGACAAAGGAAAACTATAAATCACACTCCAAACATCCCTCATCAATGCAAGAAAGATTTACTATTCCCCACGAATATACGCTAACAAGTTCTGGAAAAAAATTTCTACAATTTGATAACAAATGTATGGAAAGACTGCTTGTTTTTGCCATGCAACAGAGTTTAGATTTCCTTGCAAGTGCCACACATTGGTTTATAGACGGATCATTTTCAAAGGCTCCAGCACAGTTTACACAACTGTACACTGTTCATGGGGGCCACAATGTGGTAGGAGCCTATACACTTTTGCCAAACAAACGTCAAGTAACATATGAACAAATGCTTCATGAGATACAGCAAATGACCAATGATGTTACTCTCAAGAGTCTTATGATGGATTTTGAACAAAGCACCATTAATGCCGTCAGAGATGTATATCTAGATACAACTGTTGTCTTTTCCATTTATCACAAAATGTGTACCATAAAGTGCAAAGTAAAGGCCTGCAACAGGTGGTAGGTAAATGGTAGGTGGTAAATGTCTGGGGACTTAATGTCCCAGGGGTAACTATCCTGTTCACATTTGGTTAGGAGAGGGGTGGGCATGGTCAACCACATTTAGCATATCCAGCCACACAGGTACGTCCTCACAGGCCGCTTACACATGACTAGAGTGACAGAAAATCATGCATCATTAACCTTTACGCTACTTTAATTTAAAATTGTACAAATAAATGTATCCATTTTTAAAAGAAAAGTTGTTTGTGTCTTTTTTGAAAACATACAAATGCATACACTCGTAGAGGAACATGAAACTCCAGCTCCAGAACACTGTCCCAGTGACAAGTAAAATATCACTTCAGTACTTGGAATTGTTAATCATAAAAAACAGTACACTTCTTGCAAAATCACGAATCCAGTGTTGACTGCTTTGCTTAACTTCGTTGCATGACATTGTCTGCTTCAACGACACTCTTAGCTTCCAGAATTGGATTGAGAATACAACAGTCTTTGCTGGTGGCAAATGTCTGCAACTTAGATAACATCTTCAGAGCATCAGCATGCAACAAGTATTCTTCGAAGTTGTTGTCTTGGGACTGTGGTACTTCATCAGTGTTGTAATCATTGTCAGGGTCATTCTGTCAATCAGCAATGAAGTTATCCACTAGCTGATGTTCCCAATCACCAATGTAGGTCTCTTCAGGAGGCATGCTGTCATCAAAACCGATGTACAGGTTTGTATCGACATCAGCAATACCACACGATTGGTTACCTTCCCTGATCAATGTCGCGACTTCCTCACAGACACGATCTTCCTTGTTGTCATCTATGGATTCATCAGACGTCCAGGGAACTGGAAAGCGGGCCTTGACAACTCTTCACTATGGTTGATTCTGTTGTTTCACCCCATGCTTGGCAATGATATGCACAGCATCTAACACTGTGATGGACTGATTGGCAAGAGTCAATCTTGGCAATAACTGACCCTAGGACATGTAATTGTCTTGAAAGCTTAATGATGCCTTGGTTGAGGGGTTGTAGGCAGGAAATCGTGTTGGCGGGCAGAAATTTCAATATCACATTTAGGGCGTGTGGGATGAATCATTGTCGAGAAACATAAGAATCTCCTTTTCTGACTGCACATGATGGAGTTGATATCTTCAAACGGATCGGTGAATAAATCAGTCATCATCTATGCCTTTTTATTTGACCTCCATCTGACCTGTGGAAAGCTGATGTCTAAGTTACGGAAACAGCGTGGTGGCTTTGTTGCTTTACAGATCACCAGGGGCATCATTTTCTCTCCCAGTCAAACTGCATGCAAACATCACTGTAACCCATTCATTGCAGGACCGTTAACCACCTTTACAGTCCACAGTTTACAAAGCTAAAGTCCGATCTGGCAATGCCCTGTAGAATACGCCACTTTCATCACATTTAAAAATGTCCTCTGACCAATTTTTCTTTCAGTAAAGATACAGAAATAGGAATATTTTTGACCCTTGCTTGTTGAAACCAGTCCCACGTCAAAGCGTTCACCTTGTGAAACTTTTCTGTCTGGTGGAAGCGTTGCCGATTTGCATCAGCATTTGCTTTGAAATGCACTATGTACATAGCTTTCTTCTGAATGGTGTCAAACACTGTTGACTTTCAAATGTTGTATTTTTGCCCAATTTTATCATGGTCAGTGATGATGACTCAATCCGCTTCTTTGATAAGTTTTATGGTATCAGAAAGATTGAGTTCTTTCCTTCAAAAAACTTTCTGTTACAGTGAATTTCCTACTTCTTATTGATAAAAGGTACATTTATATCTGTCGTAGTAAAAAGGCACTACCCAGCTTTATAGAATACAAAAGATTTGTTAATTCTGTACAAAAACTGAGTTTCACATTGCCTTTAGAAAAGAGAAAATGTCTACACTGTACACATAACAAGAAGTGGAGAATTTACAGTTCTAATATCCATCGAGACCCATGCACACCAGACATGACACATGATAATGATAATGAATGAATGTTCAATATTTTATTGGCTTCTGTAATGTAAAACACTTTTTTTCTCAAATGTAATAAGGCATGTATTAAAACTTTTTTGATGACTCCAATAAAAAAAAAAGAAAAAGATAGCAAACGAGACACAAGTTGAGATTTGTAAGAGAAACAAATGGGAATGGTGAAATTTGATACTTTTTTGATACTTTCACACTTTGCGTTATTAAACTGCCTTCATAGCTTTGGTTACCCTCCAAAATTACTATGCAAACCTTATGTTTGATCAACCAACAACATGATCTCTATCACTGCAGCAACACTTAAGTAGTCAATGAACCTATTTTTATTGTCCGCATTAGCAACAATGTTTTTTCGCTTGAGAGTATACAAAAGAATGTTTTAACGCCTGGTTTGAGTGACTAATCTACCTCTTTACACTAGAGCATGTAAATGTACATAAATAGAAGGCAAAGGCCATGGATGTACAAAAATAGAAGGATACAGGACAGCCCTATAATCCCTTTCACACCTATTGTTATCTCTTTGTCTACGCTGGTCTTTCAAGCTGTGGCATAGTTGCAGCGATCAGGACAGCTCAGACACACCCATTTCACTCATAATATTGTGTACATCAAAATATCGTTGCCAAATTCATAAAAACACTGTCAAGGACACTATGTGCTCACATTCTCTTTGAATTGCTCCATTCAAAAATGTTTAAACCAGAAAAAAAAGAATGACAAAAGCAATTAAGGTCTGCAACTTAGCTACTGGAAGGTCATCTTTAGGAGCATGCATATCAACTTCTATAGCAAAGAGACAAGCAGATCCTAAACACATAAGCAAATGTCAACAAAAAAAAACAGCCAGAGAAGGCTTGAATAAAGAAAAGGTGGGAGAGTGGGGAAAATTAAAGGGGGGGGAATGTACAAAGGATGTAGTAAAAAAGTAATGTTACATCATCAATCTTCTAGACCCAACCCCCTCCTGAATATCAAATGTTCCACCCTTGGTATTGACCATGTTTACAATGGCCATATGGGAGGAAATGTATTTACAACCTTGGACGTAAACAGTAGGTACAGATAGTGAAATGCCTTCCATTATGGGGGGGGGGTTGATCATGACATCTGGAATTATCCTGGATCCAAATTTCTCAGTTCTTGTGTGTCTTACATGGAAAAGTTGCAAAAATTGGTCCGCAATAAAAAAATTAACCTCAGCTTTGTTTTCTGGATCAAATTTTACTACTTGATGAACATGATGAATTTTACTCGATCAGCTGCATATCATGGTTAAGAGAGAAAAAGGTTGTAGTATTGCGACAACACCATTACTTGCGCGAAGGACACTATTGTGGATGTTGTCTGTGGCATTGCACAGAAAGACTTGACGTTTACCAATTACAACCCGAAGGCACGCTATGAATAAAATCAAAGTGAGACTTGAGTGGACACCGTGGGTCATCAGTATGTATTAGGGAGATGGTGCAGTGGCAAAGAATGTGAAATTTTCAGAAAAGTTACTTTCAGAATGTGCTTAGGAATACAATTCAGAATAACATTAAGACACTCACTATGTGAGATAAGAAGAGTCCTTTCAGAATGTGCTTTGGAATACAATTCAGAATAATATTCAGACACTCACTATGTGAGATAATATTCTGTATAGAAGTAACAAGTCATTGACATTGACATAGTCCCCACTTGTAATAGGAGTATTAGTCTTGATGGGGCAGGGAAATGAGGTCATTAAGAAGTATCACTGGAGTGTATATGTTCAGATGAGGTACAAGATGTGACATCTTAAGGTCTACTATCCTATCAAAATTGAAGCGTAAAGAACTTGTGGTTACTGAGTTATGCATATATATGCATATTCAAGGTCAAAGGTCATCAAGGTCACGTGACATTTTGAAAAAAAAACCCCATTGTATTGCTAATTAATCCATATATGCCAAAATTCAGACCTCTAGCTCTATTGGCTTGCCCACAATTATATATGGGCATAATTAACGAGGTAAAGCATGTGTTGTCATAAGGTCTCCCATCCTACTAAATATAAAGGACATAGCACTTGTGGTTACTTATTTATTGACATAATCGTGTATTTTACGTAAAAGGTTATCGAGGTCACATGACATTTTGTCAAAAAATTTCTATCCTATAGTCTGTCCCTATATACTAAAAATCATACATTTACCTCTATTGGCTTGCTCAAAATTAGATATGCACATAATTAATGAGGTACAATATGTGGCGTCATAAGGTGTCCCATCATACCAAATATGAAGGGTGTAGCACTTGTGGTTCCTGAGTTATGGACAAATATGTATATTTGAGGTCAAAGGTCATTGAGGTCACGTGACATTTTTTCAAAAAAATTGTATTGCTAAGTTATCCCTACATACCAAAAATCAGACCTCTAGCTCTATTGGCTCACTCAAAATTAGATATGTGCATAATTAATGAGGTACAATATGTGGCGTCATAAGGTGTCCCATCATACCAAATATGAAGGGTGTAGCACTTGTGGTTACTGAGGTTTGGACAAATATGTATATTTGAGGTCAAAGGTCACCGAGGTCACGTGACATTTTGTCAAAATAATTGTATTGCTAAGTTATCCCTATATACCAAAAATCAGACCTCTAGCTCTATTGGCTCGCTCAAAATTAGATATGTGCATAATTAATGAGGTACAATATGTGGCGTCATAAGGTGTCCCATCATACCAAATATGAAGGGTGTAGCACTTGTGGTTACTGAGTTATGGACAAATACGTATATTTGAGGTCAAAGGTCACCGAGGTCACATGACATTTTGTCAAAAAAATTGTATTGCTAAGTTATCCCTATATACCAAAATCAGACCTCTAGCTCTATTGGCTCGCTCAAAATTAGATATGTGCATAATTAATGAGGTACAATATGTGGCGTCACAAGGTGTCCCATCATACCAAATATGAAGGGTGTAGCACTTGTGGTTACTGAGTTATGGACAAATATGTATATTTGAGGTCAAAGGTCACCGAGGTCACGTGACATTTTGTCAAAAAAATTGTATTGCTAAGTTATCCCTATATACCAAAAATCAGACCTCTAGCTCTATTGGCTCGCTCAAAATTAGATATGTGCATAATTAATGAGGTACAATATGTGGCGTCATAAGGTGTCCCATCATACCATAAATGAAGGGTGTAGCACTTGTGGTTACTGAGTTATGGACAAATATGTATATTTGAGGTCAAAGGTCACCGAGGTCACATGACATTTTGTCAAAAAAATTGTATTGCTAAGTTATCCCTATATACCAAAAATCAGACCTCTAGCTCTATTGGCTCGCTCAAAATTAGATATGTGCATAATTAATGAGGTACAATATGTGGCGTCACAAGGTGTCCCATCATACCAAATATGAAGGGTGTAGCGCTTGTGGTTACTGAGTTATGGACAAATATGTATATTTGAGGTCAAAGGTCACCGAGGTCACGTGACATTTTGTCAAAATAATTGTATTGCTAAGTTATCCCTATATACCAAAAATCAGACCTCTAGCTCTATTGGCTCGCTCAAAATTAGATATGTGCATAATTAATGAGGTACAATATGTGGCGTCATAAGGTGTCCCATCATACCAAATATGAAGGGTGTAGCACTTGTGGTTACTGAGTTATGGACAAATATGTATATTTGAGGTCAAAGGTCACGTGACATTTTGTCAAAGTGTCTGAGATATCTGCGTGAACGGATGGACTCACATGGATGGACTAACGGACTGACATGACCCAATCTATGAGCCCCCTTGACTTTATCTGTGGGGACTAAAAACTGTGTCACTGCATCCTTTTTGCAATATGAATACGATGAGAAACTAAATTTTTATTTTTCTTGGCCTTATACATGGGAGTCTATGGACTGCCTTATACATGGGAGTCTATGGACTGCCTTAAACATGGGAGTCTATGGATCGCCTTATACATGGGAGTCTATGGATTGCCTTATACATGGGAGTCTATGGACTGCCTTAAACATGGGAGTCTATGGATTGCCTTATACATGGGAGTCTATGGACTGCCTTAAACATGGGAGTCTATGGATTGCCTTATACATGGGAGTCTATGGATTGCCTTATACATGGGAGTCTAAGGACTGCCTTAAACATGGGAGTCTATGGATTGCCTTATACATGGGAGTCTATGGATTGCCTTATACATGGGAGTCTATGGATTGCCTTATACAGGGGAGTCTATGGAGGTGAAAACTAAAAAGTCCTCTAACACGGCCAAATTTGATCACATTGTGAAACAAATCAACGTGCATCTGTATGAGGTAGAGTACTATCCTTTTACAAAGTTTGAACGAAATCGCTCCAGGCGTCTCTGAGATATCTGCGTGAACGAAAAAAGTCATAAAATATGCAAATGAGCAATTAATTAATAAGCCACACCCACCAAAATCTAATCAGATCTAAGTCTCATCATGATAATACCAAATACCAAATTGCATGACATTGGACCTAAGGGTTCTTAAGTTATGAGTGGAACAAAATCTGTCTACGGATGGACGGACACACACACAGACATTGTGGCGACATAGGACACCTTTGGTGCTTCGCACCACGGTGTAAAATAACATCAGCAGCAACTATCCCTGGAAAAAAGGCTCAAAGGAGCTTCCTGTATCCTTCTATTTTTGTACACCTATGCAAAGACAAAGACAGCAATTTGGCACGTCTGTAATAAAGCTAAAAAGAAAGAAACTTTTTAAGATGCCAACTTCATCAAAAAGTGCTGTCATCCTGTTTTTGCTTGACAACTGGTCTGGTTTCCACAGTAGACAATGGCCGGTCTTAGCAGGTTTTCTTATGTGTGTTGTCTAATTGGAGTGGGCAAGGACTTAATTTTCAGTACGGACATTGATCTGGTTTTCTTGGGGTTCAGTTTCAGCAGGTTTTACTGTAACCAAATTACGCAAATGATGTGAAATTTCATTCATACATGTACTTACCTGGATATCACTCTCTGTAGCTTGACTTTTGACTTGAGACGTAGGGTGATGATAATAATTCAGTATTGCATGACTGCCAAGACTGATTGTTGATATGACAGGATAAAATAGTGGTCCATCCTCATGGGGCTTGCAGGGTAACATAATGTAAATTTAACATAAGTGTGACAGTACATAATTTGATGAATAACTTTAATAGAGAAGATTTTGTAATATGTAAATGAAGGTAATAAAGAGCTAATACTCTTCCTGATTTCAAATCTACACTATTCAAATCAACAAGTCATTGACGATGACATAGTCCACAGTTGTAATTGGAATTTGTCAGCGGAAGTAAATAAATTCAAGTTGATATGATGTGCATGAAAAAAGAAATGCAGGTACCAAAGCCCTGTCTGTGACCAATGCCCGTATTGGATTGGATTGTAAACTACCATTAGTAGACATTACTATGAACACCATACGATTAAGAACTTGAAGTTGGACAGAATTAGGTATGTCATGCACTGGCTCTTGAAATGTCACAATTCAACTGATCTGTGTCAAGCCATGGCTCTCAACATGAAAAAATCAGAACACATTACAGAAGAGACTTACTATTATTAGCTATTGATACTGTTTAATGCCTTTCTTGACTGTTCAATCTTTGTATGATCAACATATGCAGCAATTGTCATCAGATTTACTTCAGTCATTCAGGATATAATTGCTAATTACAAACATTCTTTCCCTGAGTAGAGGTTCAACTTTACTACAGAAAACAACGGGATTGGTCCAAACCAGAGCGGTGAAAATATAAAGCACATCTGGCCTGCCATGCCAATTATGGAAGGTCATTAAATATGTAAATTTGTAATTGATTGACAGGATGTTGCTAAATATTTTGTATATTATTATAAAACTGAGAGATTACCATCTGTACAAGATTCCATGAAATTTGATGCGGTGCTGCTGGGCATTCACCCTAAATAAAAAAATGCATTAAATATGCAAAGAAGCAATTTAATGAAAGAATGCCACTGAATGTCATTGTATTCATTCAATTACAGCACTGTGTGATCAACATCTATACCAAGTTACCGTATTGCTGCAGTATTTCTTGACATCACCCTAATTACGAAAGTTATTTAATATGCAAATTAGCAATTAACTGACATGATATGCTATCTTTTCATGCTATGACATATCTGAAGGATCAACATCTGTACCAAGTGAAATGAAATTTGATGCAGTATTTCTGAACATATCACTAATTAGGAAAGTTCATGAAATATGCAAATTAAATTTAAATAAATTGACATCATAACGATAAACATATTTATTCACTGTTAATGTAAGCTCAACATTTCTATCAAATTTTATTCTGTAGTTCTTGACACATTACACCCTAATTATGAAAACTCATTAAATATGCAAATTGGCCATTTAGTAACATAATAGTCATACCACAGGGCCTCATAAGTGGCTATTTAAGTCAATATTACAGCGTTTTTCTTTCTTTTTCAATGTTACAAATAAACAAGCTGAAGAGCACAACACTTGTGTAGCTGTCTTTTGTGTAGCTTGTATTGGCATGTATAGTGCGCCTTCAATGGGGAATGTGATCATATGTAAATGCGAACTTTAGTTCCGTGACCTCTAGCCATGCCTACTTCTTCGCCATATGGCCGGCCATGCGTACAGACGTCACTGTGTTTACTGTTCTTATATTTCCCAAGGGAGGCAGATCCGGCCATATCCTCAGTATGAGTGTAATGGTGAATCTCAAACAACATGAAATCTTGGTAATTTTTTTTGACAGACACGGCCATTGTTTTGGCACACCGATCTGACAATGTCATTAAAGTCTAAAAATGAACCTTCATGAATGTAGAATCTGAAGAAAATTGGACGCTTTCAGCACCATGTCCGAAGCGACCCATGTGCGCCGTGAAGTACATGTGTGGGCAACTTGATTATACTTTATAATGAGGACGTAATCTGGTGAGTGAAGGCTCGTTCAAGAGTGGTGGGGCGTGCCTTATGCAAGAAATAAACAGGAAATAAACATATTTACAAACACGATGTATTGCACATGGCCCGTACGCGACACAGCCGGCAGATCACCTCAGTGGTACAGCAACAGGTAAGTTTGTATGCCTATTTTGTTCCCATTTTATCGCTGGGAGGTTAAAAAGCCAGTCGAGATTGCGTTATCACCTAACACCAGTACTTCTGAAACTCTGTTTAAAGCAGCAGCAACAGTCAAACACTAGGAAAAGTGCACGGGATTTGATTTAATCTTGTTGCCCGTTGTGTATGCATAGTATATGCATGGAGGTAGTCCGCTACTACCTCCATGGTACATTTTTAACTGAACGGTTTACCCAGTTACAGTCCTTCCACATACTGTAACCCATTCAACCTCTTATCCAATAATGCATATAATATATGTTGTTCCGATTAAGCTTCATACTAAATAAAAGTACTAGTAACTTTTATGGTTTTATACATAGAGTGGTTACAATGTAGTGTTGTGTTCACAAATGGGTCGGTGTTGGTATTGTTGGGTGAAGATCTGACCAGGCCATCCCCTTTTTATGTAGCTGTGATATCGCAGCAGCACTTGTGGCGTGTATCGAACGCGCTCGGGTCATTAGGGTCATCGCCACAGTCCCGATGTGAGCCAACGCGTAGGCTTCGTTGGCAGTTTACTACAAGACCGACCGGTATCGTAGATTTAGCTTGCAAAATAATGAACTATATTAGCCTTTGAATAAATAAACTTGTATCATCTTTATCATCGACTATCTGAGACCATGTCTCTGCTACCTCCATGCTGAGACTCATTCTGTACGCCTGCTAACTTTCTTGAAGATAAGAACACGTATTTTCGACCATTTTCCCGTGAGCCGTCGACGGCTTCTACGATGTTTGCTCGATCGCGCGTACAACGCACTGAATACTCTACCGGACTTTCTTTGCTCTGCGTTTTTGCCAACAACAACAGTCGCCAGAGCCGTAACATGTTGCTCCAAACTTGAGATTGCCTGTAGCCCTGGTGTTTTTTCACGCTCATTAATGCAGATTCGCCCACATAAATATATGAATATTTATGATGCATTTTAAGTAACCAGGTACTTAGCGGCTCTGACAGTTTTGGCTTGGCGAAGAGCTTCTTCCCTTGGGAAATTAGTACAGTAAGCATAGCGAGGACAGGAAGTAGGCAGGCTAGAGGTCACGGAACTGAAGGTCACATTTATGAGGACACACTATACATGCCAATACAAGCTACACAAAAGACAGCTACACAAGTGTTGTGCTCTTCAGCTGGTTTATTTGTAACATTAAAAAAAGAAAGAAAAACGCTGTAATATTGACTTAAATAGCCACTTATGAGGCCCTGTGGTCATACCACAATAACTAGAAAAGTTCATTTAATATGCGAATTTTAAATTTATTGACATGATACTGATAAACAACTCTGATAAACATCAAATTTCATACTGTAGTTCGTAACACATTACACACTAATTACAAAAACTCATTAAATATGCTAATTTGCAATTTAGTGACATAATAGTGCTAAATGTTGTTGCATGCTCACTATTATGGCATTCAGCAATCAACATCTTAACTATGTCATCAACTCTGATGGATGAAGTATTTCAGAACATATCAAACTAATGAGTGAAGTTCATTAAATATGCAAATTAGCAATTAATTGACATGATGCTGATATATATATCATATATCAATGCATCATTATCTCAACAGTTCATGTAATAACCTTAGAGAAATTAATATTGGCAAAGAAGCTTTCATTTGTAGAAATTCAAACTGTAATAACCCTTCTCATTTGCAATCAATTTCAAAACTGTATGATGATATTATCAGTCCCCCTTTTTTTTCTGTACGTTTTTTGGTGGTGTATGAGCTGGCTCTCGAAATAAATAAATAAATAAATAAATAAATAAAAAATAAAATAAATGTCTTTGTACACTGTTAAAGCAATGTGAGATCAATATTTCTATCAAATGTCATCAAATTTTATAAAGTATTTCTTGATATATCATCCTAATTACAAAACTTCATCAAATATGCAAATAAGCAATTGAGTGACATAATTGTGCTAAATGTTTTCGCATGCTATCACAAAACTGTGAGTTTGACATCTGTACCATGTTCCATCATATTTGATACAGCGTTTCTGGACATATCACCCTAATAATAAAAATTCATTAAATATGCAAATCAGTAGTTAATTGATATGATACTGCTAAACGTCCTTGCATGCTATTACAACACTGTGAGATCAATATCTGTACCAAGTTTCATCAAATTTGCTGCACAGTATTTCTAGGCATATAACACTTATTAGTCGCGCCAGCGGCTTACTGATACGCATGCGCTTATTCATAATATACTATGCGAGTAACCGGAAGTGTACCCTTCTTTCATGGGCGCCGCCATGTTTTTTTTGAGTACTCGTAAATAAACAAATACGAAACAAATTACTATTATATAACATGCCTTTTATAAAATATACCTCTCTTATTAGCCAGTAAATGTTATTATGCACCTTGTCGCTGATACAAAATATCGTTAATATAGATAAAGGGAGAAAACTGTCGTGCATATGAACGGTGGCATACGCAAAGAATGCTGGGATGGAATTATAGAAGAGCGCCCCCTGTGTCAATAATTAGATTAAAAAATTGCCAGTTTTTAGACGGACGCTATAGTTTTCAGCTTGCAAGTGGAAGGTGGGCAGTGCGGTTACCATTGCAATGATAATGATTGCATAATACGTCCCTTGTTTAACGCAATAGGCTGTTATCATTGTAAAAATTGCCAATTTTTGTCCAAAATTTTTACACGCTACAGAAAATCTATACCTGCCCTGCTGCAGGGTTTGACGTCGTGTACGTACGTGAACTGCTTTCATCAGAGGGAAACTGGGCATAGTTGTCATATAAACGTCTATGAAGTAACAATTACAGTTTATCATGAATCAATACAAATAACATTGCCAATCTTAACCCCTGGCGCGACACCAAGGGCTGAGCCCTATATAATATTATGAAAGTTTACTAAATATACAAATTAGCAACTGAAAGCTATGATACTGCTAAATATCTTTGCAAACTATTACAGCTCTGGTATCTCAGTATCTTTACAGAGTATCATCATATTTGAGTCAGAATTTTGTGACTGCCATGTCTTCTTGTGCTATTAGAGCTCCGTACGACCAACACTTGTACAAACCGTTTTTCATCAAATTTGCCGCAGTCTCTCTGGAAACAGAACTTTTTCAAAATTGTAACTTAAGCAAATTGGCAATAATTATGCATGCCACAGCCAAAACAATGGTCGTGCATATGTTTATCATAGTGTACCAAATTGAAAGGAATAGGCTCAGGCATGTCTGAGATATCTGAGTGGTTGAAGGGAAAGACAGCCGGCCAGAGCCTAATCCATAGGTCCCCCGGACTTTGTCCATGGGGACTATAGGATGCATGGGTCTTTGATGGGCACCGGGCAATGCATGTCTTTGAAAGAAAATACTACATGGAATTCTTACTTTCTAGTCTATCAATTTTGCGGCTGCTTTTAAAACCCCTTTTAAAAACCCTTGGAAAAATTAATATAAGTAGAGGATTGATGATTTCTTCAAGCATGTTAATTAAAGAAATTATTTCTTTAAGAATGTGAATTACGGTACCCCTCTTGCTCTGAAGTCATGTTTGGGTAAATGTTACTTACCATAATTCCCTGTCCACTTTCATATTCATTGACAAGCACATGATTTGGTTTCTTGTCTTGGAACACTCCCAGGGCAGATACCTTCTCTGTGTACAGTTCTAGCCACTGATATATAAACCAAAATGTTGAAAACAGAATCTAAAATCATTCAGTCTGTATTGTTTAATGTTTCATATCTTGATGGGTATATGGATCAGAGAATGCTTCAAAGATGTTAAACTGCCAGATTTGGAAAATTTACACACACAGTAGAAGAGCGTCAGCTGTGGTGCATACAGTGGTAGCATCAGAAAAATGACTGCTCTACATATTTCTACATCATGGTGTTTGTACCAAAATTGAGAAGTCCAGAAAAACATACGTAAAAGATTTACTTGTTTCCTCTTTACCTTTCCAAATAATTCAAGAACAATGTTCCATACATACTACTTGACAATTGACAAGAGCATCAATAATTTACAAGCACACAGTCAAATAGTAATATGAATTGAATGTGTATTGCATTGTTATACCTATGTATCTGGGTGTATCAGTATGTGTATGAAAGGAAAAATAGCTGATGAGACATCTATCTTGAGATCATATGGAGAGAGACAGAAAGAGTGAGAGAGAGGTAGGCACATAGCTTTGAAACTTTCAAGCAATGATAGGCACAAGAGAGAGTGAAGCAGATGATTTTTAAACTGACTTTAAATAAAAGAAACTTTCAAGCTATAATAGGGGCACAGCTTTTGATGTACTATGGATACAGTACTTGTACTGTCACACTTACCTTTGGTAATTTCTCTGCTACCATGCCTTTTGGATGTGGGATTCCCCCTTTAAAATATGACGAAATTGGTTTGTAAAAGAAACTGAGTTGTGAATGCAATGCTACAGAACTCACTTGTATCAGGCAATGGTGATAGAAATGACAAAAGGAACATGATAACTGCAATGCTCACTATGCAAAATGTCTCTCACCAAGCAACACAGGGACAGAGCCACAGAAAACGTAGATTTTTGAGTTGGTTTTGGTAAAAAAGTTACAAAAATCAATGTTGTAGTCATTGTAAATATAATAGTTTTGAAATCTCCCATGGTCTACCACGGGTTTTACCAGTTTTTAGCTCATGTGTGTAAACACGTGGGCTAATGTCATAGCGATGTCTGTCTGTCTGTCCGTGTGTGTGTGTGTGTCTGTCTGTCTGTCTGTTTACACGATAACTCAAAAACACCTGAACGGATTCAAGTCAGATTTGGTACACAGGTACCATATGCTTCTTGCAAGAACTGATTAGATTTTGGTTAGTGTGGCTTGCATATTAATGAAGTTATGCAATATCGTTTTTTTCCGTACAATGGTTTCCCTATGGAGACGGCAATGACAGTGTAGACATATATCAAGAAATACTGCACCAAATTTCATGAAACTTTTCACAGATGACAATCTAAGAAAATTATGATGATACTGTGAGTGTCATGTCAATTATCTTCTCATTTGCATATTTAATGAACTTTTGTTATTAGTGAGATAACTCTGAAAATCCTGCACCAAACTTGATGATACTTGCAACAAATATTGATCTGATATATATCTAATTATACTTAGAAGCATTAGGCAGTGTCAAGTTAATAAATAGCTCATTTGCATATTTTATGAAGGTTTGTAATAAGTCATATAACTCCGATATAACTTCACCAAATGTGATGAAATCTGCTGCAGATACTGATCAGACTGATATCTAACTGTAGTGTAAAGCATTTAGTAGTGTGAAATTAATCAAGGGTCTATTTGCATATTTAATGAACTTTGTAATTAGGTATATAACTCTGAAATTATGGCACCAAAGTAAGTGAAATTGGGTACAGATATTGTTTTGATAAATAAAATATCTAATTGTACTGAGAAGCATTTGGCAGTGTCAAGTTAACAAATAGGTCATTTGCATATTTTATGAAGTTTCGTAATTAGTGATATAACTGCACCAAATGTGATGAAATCTGCTGCAGATACTGATCCGACAGATATCTAATTGTGGTGTAGAGCATTTAGTTGTGTGAAGTTAATTAAGGGTTCATTTGCATATTTAATGAACTTTGTAATCAGTGATATTACTCCAAAATTACAGAGTTAAATTTGATGAAACTTGCTACAGATGTTGATCTGATAAATATCCAATTGTACTGAGAAGCATTGAGCAGTGTCAAGTTAATAATTAGCTCATTTGCATATTTCATGAAGTCTTATAATTAGTCATATAACTCCGAAACAACTGCATCAAATGTGATGAAAACTGCTGCACATACCGATACGACAGATATCTAACTGTATTGTAAAGCATTTAGTAGTGTAAAATTAATTAAGGGTTCATTTGCATATTTAATAAACTTTGTAATTAGGTATGTAACTCTGAAATTTCGGCACCAAAATTTTGTGAAACGTGCTACAGATATTGATTTGATAAATATTTAATTGTGCTATGAATCATTGAACAGTGTCAAGTTAATTTAGGGTTTATATGCATATTTACTGAACTTTGTAATTAGTGACATTACTCTAAAATTACAGCATTAAATTAAATAAAACGTGCTACAAATGTTGATCTGATGGATATCTAATTGTCCCATAAAGCATTGAGCAGTGTCAAGTTAATGAACAGCTCATTTGCATATTAAATGAAGTTTTGTAATTAGTGATTAAACTCTGAGAGTACTGTGCGAAGTTGAAAAAAACCTGCTACGTATAGTGATAACATATATCTCATTGTTCTGTGAAGCGCACTACTATTAATGAACCTGTTGTAAAACACGTGAGCATATTCAGTCCATATCTGGTTGAAAAATTAGACAGGACTGATCCTGCATTGGAACTTGCTGTCCATCAAATCTTTGTGTAAATCACAATGTGAATCTCCCAGTGTGCATTTACAGCTGACGTAGGCATATTCGGTACATCAATTAGGGTATTTACCTAATTTGGTGTGTTGAATATATCTACCTCAGCTGTAATCTTTATCCGAGTTGGTTCTGTAAACCAGTGATAATTGCACTCATTAAAATCATGAAGACGAGGGTATTGTTGATTGGTCAGGTTGTCAATTATGGTATATTGTCTATTGTGTCCATAAATGACTTCATTTTCCATCATCTTGGATATTACAGAATATTCAAGAGTCATCAAATGTTGACGTTCTCTTCATGTATATGACATTATATACTAGTCTAATACTTTACTAAAAGCACTTGTTGCTCCAATATAGTTTACTACACTATCTTAAAAACATACAGACATACAGACGCCACCAACTCACCATATAAGCTCTTTTTGGTATTTATATACATACCAAACATGAGCTAAAAAGGTGTGAAAATTGTTAAAATTCTTAAGTCCAAAATTTGCTGGTCCTGTATAAGTCTTACACACATTGCAGATTTAGGTTTGAAAAATTTTTAAAAACATCTGATAAGTAGTTTTGAATAATAATATTTTTTGACCAAAATCAGCAGGAATGTTCTAAAAAATAGCGTCAGTGACACTTGGCTGACATTTGGTTCGATGTGGCAGGCCAGAGTAAAAGTATACTTAACTACCCTTGAAACATGCATATCAAGTTTCAAAGCAATCAGACGAGCAATTTCAGAGAAAATGATTTTTTGACCAAAATTGGAAAAAATTGTCCCAAAAATACAAATATCAAAATTTCACAATTTTTAAATATCCGACAGAAGACAACCCGAAGATTGATAGCAAATTTCAGATGTTAAAAAAAATGTTAAAAAGATGTTAAAAAGATGTTACAAAGTTTATAAAGAAATGAAATCATCAAATAACAATTATTGTTCTATTGAATAGACCATAGACAGTACCGGTAGAGGGGGAAGATTACTGTTTACGAACGAACCTGAGGAAAAGTTCAGTGGACAAATACATACATGTACTCAAAATTTAAAGTTTCATCACAAATTCTAACTAAAAACTGTAAATGAGGTGATAGAAATGACAGCATTGGATCATAAATATGAGGCAAAAGATTGAATATGTAACAAGGGAATTCAATGATTTTAGTTTGTGTTGATGTCACACATGTACAACTAATCCAATAATTTAAGGAGTTCAAGAGCAACAAGGTTTGTACAGTTTTTGAATAATTTGTGCAGCAATTTTAGGATTTAAAGTTGAATTGATGTGAACTAAAGAACAAAATGATCTTCAGTAGATTTCTTTTCTCTTATATTTAAATGCTGCTGATATTCAATAAAGAATGCTAGCTTAGAAAGTATACCCCAATTCTGCAATCGTCTGTTAGACAACTGGGTCCATTTGGGCTTTGGAGCTGCATACACCTGTAATTAATGAGAATGAATTTTATACATAGGTTAATTTGCTGCCAAAGTATGCACACTGTATAAAAACTAACAAATCAACAAATCAACAACTTGCTGCTCAAGTACGCACTTTGTAATGAAGACTTACAAGACATGTGTGATAAGCAAATCAATATGACATCTATCAGTCCTCAAAACCAATATCAGAGTAAATCAAGTTACCTGGCAACAAAGTTATCTCATTCTAATCCTGTATTCAGTCTTCACAATAGGCTTGACTATTTTTACCTAATCTGATGCACATGTCAAATATTACAAGCAGTCCTTGTTTTCAAATGCCTGAGACTTCAAACACTGTTGTATCTGCTTACTCATTCACTCTCCAGGCCAAAAGAGACTGGTATAGAAATCGTTGTAAGGAAGGAGGACATTCTTTGTATTCGGTACTCTGATCCTTCAATATCATAAATTGTGTATCTATTAAAGGCGGATCCTCCCTGTAAAAGGATGCGAAGCTATGGCGGCGTTCATTGTGTAAGTGGAAACCAAACAGACAACACGCGGGCACACGCTCCAGAAAATGCCACTTTTTAATTTTGCCCGGTCGCAAAAACGCAGACAGACTGCCAAGCGGTCAGCGCGAAGTTGCTGCCGATTGAACTCTGTGGTTATATTCAAAGTCTAACGTGACTGGAAGACAATTTTTTAGGAAATTTGAGCGTTTGTGGTGGGGAATCAATGACCGTTGGCGATTTGAACCGACTGTCAATCAAACGCTTGTATAAGCTCTGTTTGCAGGATTAGCAAAAGGTGACAAAAGATTGAGATCAGTTTGTGTAATTAATGTTATAGAAATCAAACATCGTACTGGCCAAGTGTTTGACTGGGAGGAGAACTCCGCTAATGCAAGAACCTGGGATTGAAAAGTGCAGCTTTAATGATAAACCAACTTAAGAAAATTGTTTGACCACAATAAAGTACATCATAAAACTTCTTGAGAGGGCCCTGCACCTAACACAGCGTATTTGCTCAAAATCACTATTTTTGCAAATATCCATTCAATTTTAATTAATTTGTCAACCCAAGATTAAAATATTGGTTGGATTCACCTTTTGGCTTGTCAAGCAGTCATAAGTTGTGTGATAAAGAAGTGTGAACTTATGCAAATGTATGCAAATCACCCAGTTTCCTAGTTTCTCTTTTCTTCAAATTTTAAGATTTCCAAAGAATTTAGCTCCACTCTGGCAGGGTAAAATTTTCTGAAATTTTCACATTATCTTCTTTAAATGCTATATAACAAAACGACTTTTTTGATAGTCAATAAAGTTCTTACATTTTGAATAAGAGGCATTTTAATTTTGTTAATCATGTTTTAATGACTTCTTTTGAGCGTCAGTTTTTTCAACCCAAGCCATTTTCGAATGAGGATAGATAAATGCAAAATAAAAATAATTTTTTTCTACATATATTCTTGTTGCAAGTGAAATATTACATTTCAGAAAATAGTATCAAGTTTGTGACTTAAATTAATTTTTATCATTAATACCAAAATTGAGGTTTTCTACCCAAAATATACACCCTCTTCATCCTTCAAGTACCCTATTGGTACCATACTAAATTTGTAGCGCTCATGAACAGTTTGCTAGGGGTGCATGAAAAAAACTGACCTAGAAGTACATACACATGTATGCAAAGATGCAAAGCACACATACAAAATTGCTTTTAAGGATGGGGAAAATGGAATTTATGGACTTTGTTAGGCCTTCAGAGCTAGAGTGTATCAAATCTTGAGTGCTGATAAGCAGTTGCCGTACTCGCCATGATCTACTGGTATCACCATTGAACAAGGCTGGTGGTAGAATGAGGAAGGGGAC
Organism: Ptychodera flava; assembly: GCF_041260155.1. Lineage (NCBI taxonomy): Eukaryota > Metazoa > Hemichordata > Enteropneusta > Ptychoderidae > Ptychodera > Ptychodera flava. The sequence goes on from NC_091941.1 coordinate 1,359,468, forward strand.
GAGTACGTGTTGGACAGCAAGTGCACACAGAATTAGAAATGATCTGCTATGGAAGCCTTTATACGGACTTTGTACTTCCCACTGTACAAGGGCAAATTTATTTCTTTCAGCCATCCTTGACCTTGAAATCGTTTGCATGAAATGCTGAAAAAATTTAATGGAGCTAGTATGTGTCCACTGACGTGAGGTTGTTTTCTCAAATACTGGTGGTGGTGGGTCTTGAGAAATGCAATTGAACTCCTTATTCATTTTTGGTCTCCCTCTCAATACACCCTCAAAAAATTTCAAATTCCACCCCTCTACATGATCAAAAATTTTCAAGTCCCCCACTATCATACAGCCAAACATTTAGTGAAAACTAAGCTTTAGTTAACTATAGATCAAACCAAGTTTAATCATGGTTAATCGCTTTTAGCCAATAGTAATGGAGTAATGTTGGGTGTGTCCATATACATGTATCTGTCGCTGATTGGTTAGCATTCGGAAAGTGCCTGATCATTTTTAATTCTCTGTACATGTTAACATAATAATAACTCCTTTGTCCAGAATTGCCACCACAGGAAACCCTGCAGAGCCCGGAATTACTCTCATGTCTTTGAGCTGACATTTATACCACACTGTCATTGGGGTTGTTGCATCAAAATTTTCATAATTTGTATCTTTATTCCCTGATTCTGTGGATCCCGAAAGTTGGTTGCACAACCACCTCTGTTAGTTGCAGTTATGTAAAGAAACTGCTGCTTTGCAATAGTTTTAGTAATAGTTTTAGTTTGCACAGACTGTGTACATGCATCTCCCTCTTTCATATTCAATGCTGGGCAAGGCAGCTAACGTGCCAGTCTCTGTGCCTCAGTTGACCATCAGGTGCTCACCTGGGTTGTTCTTTATTTTCTGCAAAACTACCCAAAAGCCTAACTTGTTCCTGCTCATATCAGCAGCCATGCAAACCTGCTGTTTCTTGTGTCTGTGGATCAGGGATCAGGATGGAAATGGGTTGAAAGATGAAGACCCCATAGCACACCCCACATAAATCACTCATGAACATGTGGCAGAAGGAGTGCTTATGCGCGTCACTCTGCTTCAAAAGGCTAATAGAATGCTCTAGTCTTCGACTGAAAGTCTGACGAGTCAAAAATGATATAACTTGTCAAAAAGAATGTGCCATTCTCCAAAGGAAAATTGTTCAGACTCAAATAAAATATAATTCTTGTGAAGACTTAATTTTGGCATTTATTACCTGCGGTAGACATACCTGCTCAATTAAGAATTCTTCCTCATCTTTGGTGATAAAGTTTGGGATATAATATGCTGTTGGTGGTGCCTAAAAATGGATTCAAAGCAGAAAAGTGGGTAAATAAATTACAATGTTCTACTAAAATTTTTATTTCTTGTGGTGAAAACCTTATCATAAGCATAGGAGGGTAATATTTTGTTTCTTGTCAGCAAATGCATCACCTCAAGACATGTGCATTATGTCTGTTTTCCCTTGAGAAAAACTTTGTACATGATGGGAATTCCAAACACGCCACATTCAGCAGTTGTTCCGTTCTACCTTTTCTAAAGACATTTTCTCAGTGGCATAGCATGGAGCATGGATTTTGGACACTGTCCCAATATTTGAATGTCATCTTGAATTCTAATGCTTGGTTCATTTAGGAAGATGAATGGCATAACTATTCCGTGCCAGAAAAAATATCAAATGCAATATTGGATCAGTCAATGTCTATATGTGTGTGTTTTATGTGTAATTAATTCATGATAGTGGAAAATCCTCTTTTCAAGATCCATTAGCTGTAACTTTGGTCATTTTTAAAATTTTGTTTGTTCTGTGTATCATCTGCAGTTTCTGGTTTGAATCCCTGAACCATGGAGAAATTCCTGATATTTAGCTCATAAATATACCCTATATGAGTATAATCTGCATTGTTATTGTTTAAATTTTGTATTCAGGTCCAGACTAGAATACATTTATCAACAATAACAATGGTCGTTTCACATACACACGCTGTGTTGGCAAGCAGGACACCGGGCATTGGTCATGATGATCGGATTATAGTAAAATTCTGTAGTTGATACATTCAAACAGAGTAGTGAAAAATTACTCAAAAGTTACAGCTTATGTCCCTTTAAAAACAATTTACATATAATCCAGAAGATACTATGAGGTTATTATGAAAATACCGCAAAGGATGCACGAGGACATTGGCACAGCGTATCGCCCGACGCGAAACGGAGGACGATGCGCGGCGCCAATGTCCTCGTGCATCCTTTGCGGTATTTTCGTGATAACCTTATTATTATACATCTTACATTCGTGACTGGGGCATCAAATTGTCAGAGTAGTGACCATTTTCATGCAATGTCGACAATTTTTCTTCTGATTTTATCGCGCCGGTGTGGAACACCATGTCGGACACGCTTCTGCAAGTTTTGGAGTGTGTGCACAACACACCTACGTACGTATAGAGCGCGTGCGAGACATGTTCTGGCACTCGTCCAATGGGTCCCTTGAAACCGTTCAACAGTGAACGCGCGGATACAGCCGCAGGGGATGGGGCACCTGGAAACCGTTCGTGTTACGGAACGGGCGTTCCGTACGGCTTTTTTAGCACACGCAAAATTCTATTCTTCTCGATGGTAGATGTATAATAATACTTTGAATGAAAAATTGTCCAAATGTTAATGAAGTACTGGTTGAGTTGATGATAGTATATTTAGATTACATAACATAGATTATGTCAATACAAAATACCCCTGGAAACCATTTCTAATTGATGAGAAGCTACTCCTCAAAATGAATCAGCTTCAACATGTGGAACCATAGATTCTGCTGAAACACTGTTCGGCTGAAAAGTCAGATTTTCAAAAGTTTCTCACTGACAATTGAGTTGACATGAGGTTAAGTAATTAATAAGACTGTGACAGACTGCTGAGTGTAAAACACAAATATAGTATTAAACTTCTCATTGGTTGAGCTGGCTGAAAGAGATGTAGCATTATCTTCATATAGTTATTTTCTTTCCCCTCCTGTTAAAGGGACAAGTTCATTATCAACTTTATCTCGAAGTAACTATGCACAACTTTCAAAGGAGAACAAAGGACTAAAATCACATAAACAGTCAATATTAATGAACACTACTGCGAGAACCAGGGATTGAGGACTGCCCCTTTAAAAACTATTCAAACCAATCAGACTCTTTGACATCTTCTAGGAATCTTACGAGAATATTTGACAAGCCAATTTTTTGCTCACGTGTTCACACACGTGAGCATATGTCGCAGCGATGTCTGTCTGTCTGTCTGTTGGTCCGATATCTCAAAAATGGCTGATCAGATCAGAATCAAATCTGGTACATAGCTTGAGTATGCAAATGGCAAGAACTGATTAATTTTAGGTGGGTCTGGTTTGCATACTTTTTGCTCATTTGCATAATCAATGATTTTAGAAAAAAACTAATATGCATTAAAAACGACTGCACACAATTTGATCAGATTTGCTACAAATGTTGATCACACCAAGATATATCAGCAGTAGAAAGCATTAAGGGGTGACATGAAAGATAGTTGCTAATTTGCTTATTTAATGAACTTTCCTAATCAGGGATATATATCTGATTTGACTGGATCAAAATTGACCAAACTTGGTATGTATATTGAAAACTTGCTACATATATTGAAGACACTGTGATACAACAGTATTAAAAATCGTTAAGTATTTGTACTTCAGCCAATTCCTAATTTACATATTTAATGAACTTTGCTAATTAGGGATATATGTCTGAATTGACTGGACCAAAGTTGATGAAACTTGCTATACACATTAAAGATACTATGAGACAGCAGTATTGAAAGTCATTAAGCAATTCTTCTTCAGCCAATTCCTAATTTGCATTTTCGATGATCTTTCCTCTGAGATTCACTTGATCAAAGTTGGCAAAACATGCTATGTACATTGATGAATATACCAGGTTAAAACAATATTGAAAGTCATTTCACATTTTCATGTCAGCTAATTTATAATTTGCATCTCTAATGAGCTTTCACAGTTCGGCATATATGGCTTGAAGGACTTGGCCAAAGGTAATTACACTTGCTATATAAAGTGGTGATACAATGACAGCAGTCAAAGAACTTTAATATTTTCATTTCAGCTAATTACATATTTGTATACTTCATGACCTTTTAGAATTAATCGGTGGTGAATATTGTTCATTATGTTGATCATAATACTTTCAATGAAGTTGCAAACATGTGGCAAAGGTTCAAATTTACATATAACTGCAATATATAATTAAACACGTGAGCATTTTCAGTTCATATCTGGTTTTACATCTAACAAGAAACTGCACTGTCAGTGAGAAATATACGAGGTAATTGTTTTACATACCATATTTTCGTATTGCTTTACAGTATCTACAATGTAATGTAGTTTGCTCAGTTTTGCCTTGGTCAGAGATGCATGCATGTAGCTGAAGTGTGATTAAGGCACAAGTGCATGTGATGCAGAAAGTTGTGACATCTCGTGACTTTGTATATACGATATTAGTCACCACATACACATGAACATGAAGTCAATGAATTTGGTATAAATTCATGGGACATTTTTAATGAAACTGCTATGGATTACAATAGCCCTGTGTACGATGCTGCGTGTTCCCTGCGTTCAATGCCTCCCAGGCCGTACAACGCCGGTGTTCTGCTATCTATCCTGCTGCCATCTATCCTGACATTTGAACACACAGCATCGTTTCAGGGCTATGCGATGTTACTGCTGTTGCGTCGGCAGCTACAATAAGATAAAGCCACAGGCGTTCTGTTTTGTGGGTAGTTTAGTTTCTACTACGTTCCGACGTTCTAGCAGGAACTACACTTTTACAAACTACCCACAAAACAGAAGGCTTGTGGATAAAGCCCAGAGCTGTGCGATGGTTTTAGCTGTTGTTGAGTCGGTCCCTAGGATGAATTACCCTACATATATTCTACACTGAATCACAGTCCGTGGATAGAGGGACTGTGACTGTATAATTCTTCAACTTTTCAACATCGAAGCTCAGTTGAGATTTCCAATATGATTTTAAATGAGACACACTTACGTTTGCAACCTGGTAATGCGCAATGTTTGTTGGTAACAAATTAAAGGCCATTGCAATTTTGAATTAGTTAAATCGCGCAGCTCGGGAAATCCAGCACATTAACACTTGTACTCTTCCGCATAATCAGTGTTGGGTTGCATCCGAAAATATTTTGTAGATAGATGACTGAGTCAGTACAGCGGGCGTGCAGTCGACAGCAACATAACAGACCGTCTGCACCGGATCGTTGATATTGATAGCGGTAACTTCAGAGTCGAATTCGACGAAATCACTTTGAGAACATCTACGTTGTCAATCCGTGGTCGTACACTGTGAAATGACACGACAATGTATTAAATAAATAAATAAGTAACTAGATAATGACAATAACAATTACATTGTGTTTTGCTGATAACGTTTCGACTTTTGTCGAACCGACAGCCTGGATTTCATGAGTTAGTGAGAAGCCTTCTAGCATCAATGTTATTTTTGATCATTCGATTTTGATGGATGCTTTTTAAAGGTGAAAAAAGTGTATTGTGAAATCTTTCGACGTTCTAAATCAAATTGAGGTGATAAATATACTATACTTCATGTCTTATATTGTATTGCACCGATAAAAAGTGACTGGAAAAGCATTTTTTGAACTTAGCAGCTGGAAATCAACTCGCAGTTGTATTATCTTAGGTAAGTTAAAGGGTCTTAATTTTAGAGGCACCGTCTGCGAATAAGTGATGGCAGCTTTCGAATCATGACAATGTCGTGTTCTGGGAAAAACCGACTACACACTTCATTCATATCAGTACTTTTGATTTACATTTTGTTGACGTGGAATGCAGGGTTCTGAAAGATATTGTCACAAGGACGCAAAGTTTAGAGGAGTAAGCGCTGCTTTCAAGTCTTTTCCGATATTTAGACGAGAGCTTTGGAAATCTGAGAGGTCAATGCAATGTTTACACTGTACATGTGAACACCCTGAGACGATAAACTTTTCCAGGTGAGTTTAAGGAAATTCGCGAGGTTTTAGATCACAGAAATATGACTGTATAACCATGTAGGGTGATAAAGCCGATTCGTATCACGGATGATCTTAGCCGCTGTTTACGAAACGTTGCTTCCATTATTTAATAATAGCTGCAAACTTTACCCAGTCAGCCAGTGGCAGTTGATCAACAGCAACAGACCAAAAAGGGGATTCTCTTCCGATCGGGAGAATTTCTCCCGATATAGAGACTCCTTTTGATCGAATTGTTCTGCGCAATTTAATATACATTTGCGCATTTAGAAAAGTGTACCACTACCAATAAGAGGGTGGGTTTACCATTGTTCTGAAAATGTTCGCCATTGCTTTCTTTGCCTATTTTAACATTCAATAATACTCTTATGTAGAAAAGACATACAGCAAATAGTCATTTACATGGAATTTGTATTTCTGCCATGTGGATCAACTCTATTTGTACTTTTTAACATCAAAGTCATGCCCTGGAATTCAATCATAGTTACCACTTTTAAACTGTTACACATTTAGGACAAAGTCTCCCGATAGAGAGAATTCTTTCATTTTGGAGAAGAACCTTCATCAAGTATGTGTATTAAAATACATGTAACATTTCTAGGAAGTCTCTTGGTTGGGAGATTTTCTCCCAATATAGAGGAGAATCCCCCTTTTGGTCTAGTGATCCTTGCTGATCAAGGCAGTACACTCTAGAAATTCAAGACAATATGAGTAATACATGGATTTCATACAAGTCAAAGGTGGAGCCTCCCTTTAAAAGGGCGCGAAGCTATGACAGCGTTCATTATTAAGTGGACACCAAACAGGTGACACACGGGCACACGCTCCAGAAAATGCCACTTTTTAGTTTTTTCCGGCCGCAAAACGCAGACAGACTTCCAAGCGGTCAGCACAAAGCTGCTGCCGATCGAACTCTGTGGTTTTATTCAAATTCTAACGCGACTGGAAGACGTTTTTATAGGAAATTTGAGCGTTTGTGGTGGGGAATCAATGACCTTTGGCGATTTGAACCGACCGTCAATCAAACGCTCGTATAAACTCTGTTTGCAGGATTAGCAAAAGGTGACAAAAGGTTGAGATCAGTTTGTGTAATTTATGTTACAGAAATCAAACATCGTACTGGCCAAATGTTTGACTGGGAGGAGAACTCCACTAATGCGAGAACCTGGGATTGAAAAGTGCAGCTTTAAACATAATCGCATGTCCCTAAGTTGTATTTTCAAAAAGTCCTATTTGAAAATTACATTTCCCCATGACATGATTTGAAACAATTAAACCATACAGTGCTCTACGTCCAAGTTGTGCAGACAGATAGTGTTTAAATTTTTAACATGCCATTGTGAACTTTGGTCACACAATCAAGTTGAGATTCTGCTAAATTACAGTGTACTAGGAAAAATCTATCTATTCAGATTTTTGCTGTTTTTTTCATAGATTGTATGAAAACATTTATATTTTGACATGATTTGATCTAATATACATTTCCTTTGTGATATTTTGTCCATATTTATTCAAATGCAAGTTTCAAATATTCGACCAGTAAGCAATCATTCACATTTGACTGAATTTATGAGATAAGTCTGATCACCCCTTATGCTGCCACGTTCATTTGACCATCAGGTCAGCTTTTTAAAATTAGTAAGTTAAGCATATCTGGTATGTTGCATTTTAACAAAGACCCATACTAACCCATACTGAAAGATTAGAACATTTGATGGTTCTTTTATAAGGACTATCAGGTTCAGTCAGATTTAACACTCTGTAACATACCGTGTGAAGAAGATGAAAATGCTTATGTTTTGCTCAATACTGCTCTTTACTGATTTTGCAGAAGGAGATGTGATGGGGACCAGCAGGATAAGAGTAAAGTAAGACTTATGAGATACAGGGGCACTTTTTTGGTGAATTCACTAGCTTATGAAGTTGGTAAATGCATTATTTGCTATGTAAAAGAGTTCTCATACTGCTGCTGCCTGCTGTGCACCCCCCCCACATGTCATATTGACTTGCCATGTTTAGCCTAATGATGATCAGATCATTGTGTTTTCACTGATATGTCATGTGAACATGTACATAATCAGGGTTACTTTTACTGACTTTGCCTGATAACATTTGGCATAGCAATCTTCTGGTTACTTAGATCTTTCTACTACTCAGTTAATAAAGAGCTGTTGAAAAATCAAACATATCATGGTTGGGATAGAGCAACCGTTCTTATGTCAATATTCTCAGCAGCTCACTTGCAACTTTCATGAGAAAATCATATAGTAGACAATTTATGGCAATGGTAGCTTCGGTGGCCAATGAAATGATGTCAGAAAAACAATGTAAATTTAGGGACAAGCCAGCCTAAACAATGATTGATTTCATTTTCTCATTCCATTTGGTAGAAAGTACCGCAGTAGAAAGCATAATATAGCATGACTTCCGAAGAGAACTTGACAGCGATGGATGTGGACTACTCTGCCAGTGACATTGATGTCCAAATAGAGGATAATGGGGTGCCACAGCTGTTCTATCAAGAAATCCTGCATAGTTTTACTCCAAGAGCATATCAAGTTGAATTACTGGAGCGAGCATTGGAAAAAAATACTGTGGTATGTCTGCAGACTGGTGGTGGCAAGACGTTCATCGCTGTCATGCTGATCAAGGAACTTGCTCATCACATCAGAAAGGAATTTCAAGAAGATGGAAAGAGGACCTTCTTTTTGGTGAACACAGGTAAGAATTTACAGGCTTTACAGTTATAGTACACCATGGCTTATGAATGAAAAGAGATGTTGAAAATGTCACAAATATTTGATTCAACCAGTGTCACTTCTACTGTCTAATGGTTGATGGTACTTACATTTGAAATGGCAGTCTTCAATCCATGGTTCTCACATCAGTGGTTATTGACATTTACTGTTTATTTGATTTTAGTTCATTGTTCTCCTTCTAAAGTTGTACAGAGTAGCCTATTTGCTCAGACATACATGCAAAGCTAATCAAAAACCTGCCAATGTGAGGCAAAGCCAAACCATGGAAAATTTTAAACTGTTGCTCATAATCCATTCAAGGAAAGCTGGTTATTCCATACTGTATGATAGATAGATAGATAGATAGATAGATAGATAGATAGATAGATAGATAGACAGACCCACATACATACATACAGGTAGATGATACAAGCATCCATCCATCCATCCATCCATCTATCCATACATACATACATACATACAGTACATACATACATACATGTACATACATACATACATATTGTACATACATACACATGGTACAAATATGCATACATACGTACATGTACTTGATGGCTATGCACACATTCATACAACTAAAAATGCTGACTGATATGAAACTGAAATTACTTGATACTGAGATACATTTACGGCGGGGATCTACTTGTCATGACCTGATTGTGATTAAAATGGGAGTCACAGGTCATTGCCACAACTGTAAACTCAATAGTTGTGTTCCCAATTAAATCCCTGCTTCCTAAGTGAACCCTGTAGAAGTTAATTAACAGATGCATGTACTGATAATCAAGTTTGTCTTTATTCAGTTCCCTTGGTAGCACAACAAGCTGGTGTCATCCGAACACATACAGATTTGAGTGTTGGTGAATATGTTGGTGCAATGGGCGTTGACTTCTGGAAGGGTGAGAAATGGAATGAAGAATTTAGTAAACATCAGGTGTTGGTGATGACATGTCAGATTTTTCTGGATATTCTGCTCCATGGATTCCTGGCAATGTCAAGAGTCAATCTCCTGATATTTGATGAGTGTCACCGTGCTGTTAAGAACCATGCATATAGAGAGATCATGAAGCTGTATGATGTGTGCCCTAAGGAAGAATATCCAAGGGTGTTAGGCCTCACTGCAGCTATACTGAATGGCAAATGTGACCCAGCCAAACTAGAATGTAGGCTTAGGGACCTGGAGAAGACCATGAGGGGAACTGCAGAAACTGCCACAGATACAACTCTGGTCAGCCAATACGGTACAAAGCCTAAAGAGATTGTAATCCTGTGCCAGTCATACCATGATGAAAATAATCTCACCGAGGAAATTTTAGAAATTCTTCAGAAGGCTAGGGAATTCTTAGATGATTGCAAAGTAAATGTTGATGATGAAGATGAGCCAGAGCAAGACCCAAGAGTGGTGCCCAAGAAAGCATTGTCAGAATGTCAATCTGCTCTGCTTGTTTTGGGTCCCTGGTGTGCCAACATGGTATCCCAGCTGATGATTAAGGAACTTGAAAAACTGGAATTTCATCAGACCCTTGAAATGAACAAACTTCTCATCCGCTTCACCATGACAACTTTACGAATGATTTATATGAAGTGTACAGAAGTGTTTGGCTGTGGCCATAAAGTCAACCTCAAATATCTGACTCCCAAGGTGAAGAAACTTCTTGAGATTCTCAAGCAATACAAACCACAGGTTGCAGAAAGTCCCCATTCTGCCGTGCCAAAAGAAACCACTGAACAAAATTTCAACTCAGCTGCTGGATCAGCATCAGATCTTGATATGGAAGTCAATTCTACCGACAGCCAGAATGATACAAGTATCCCTAACAGCGTGACAGCAATTGACAACCAAACAACATCAGTGAAAACCGAAGGCAACTCAAGCCACCAGGAAAACAGTCTTACTCGGACTAAGATACACCAGAAACAAAAACAGTTCAATTATTATGGAGAACAGCAGGTAGGCGCCTCTGGTTTATCCTCACTCTGTGGTGTTGTCTTTGTAGAACAAAGGTACACAGCTGTTGTTCTGAACCAGCTGCTGAAAGATCTCAGCCGCCAAGATCCTGACTTGCAGCACTTATCTACGAGTGAGATCACCGGACATGGACTCAGATCATCTGTATCCGGTGGCCATGCTGAAATGGCTTACAAGAGACAGGAAGAGGTGCTTCGTCAGTTCCGCAGGCATGAGACCAACCTGCTGGTGGCCACCAGTGTGATTGAAGAAGGTGTTGATGTTCCAAAGTGTAATCTTGTGGTGCGATTTGATCCAATTAAAGAGTACAGATCGTATGTGCAATCTAAAGGAAGAGCCAGAGCTCCAGAGTCCTTTTTCATTATGATGGTCAACAGTATAGACAAAGAGTCTTTTATCAAGGATCTCAAACAGTTCAAGTGTATTGACAAGGTAACTATTTAATACATGTTTTTTTTTGTGTTTTGTTCAATTGTTTTACACTACATGTACTACTGAAGTCTCAAAGGATTAATTTTTATACAGATGATCAATGATCTATGGACACAGCATTATCACAAAAGTACGGTATGCTATGGCTTTCAGTCAGTGTTTGTGTGAATAGAAGATACATGTATGCTAATTTGTCCTATATGGTACATGTAACTGCAAGCACTAGCTGTGGGTCCATAGCTGTGGTGTTTTCAGACAGGATTCCTGCCTTTTTATGGGCTGGATTTGACTTTTACGATTTTAACTCCGCCACCACAGCTATGGGATATTGAATAGACTAGCATCCAAATCTACCGCAAGCACCCTTTGCGCAAGTTTGTTTGACGATATTTCGAAAATTTTTCCATCCAAATTACAAATTGCCAACATTCATCGACAGCTTGGTTATTAAGGACTCACCACGACCAGAAATCTGCTCAAAAGTCACTGAAATATCGCCTTTTTTCTAGGTTTGCCCGACATGACTACATGGAGACCGCCATTTTGCTAGTGTAAAACTGTTGGTCGAGGATCCCTGCAGTACGTCACTACAGTGACGTAGGCGGTGACCTCTCAACTTCTAAACACAAACTGAAAGATTCATCGTGTGATATCGATGACCATCGTTCGTCTTATGGACATTGCCAGTCTCACAAAACTCAAATCAAACTTTTACTTGGGGAGAAAAAGTTCAGTCGTAGGATCTGTGATTATTCATGGCGCGCAGATGCTGGCCATAATCTAATCACTTAGTTTGTGTTTAGAAGTTGAGAGGTCACCGCCTACGTCACTGTAGTGATGTGCTGCAGGGATCCTCGACCAACAGTTTTAAGCTAACAAAATGGCGGTCTCCGTGTAGTCATGTCGGGCAAACCTAGAAAAAAGGCGATATTTCAGTGAATTTTGAGCGGATTTCTGGTCGTGGTGAGTCCCTAATAACCAAGCTGTCGATGAGTGTTGGCAATTTGTAATTTGGATGGAAAATTTTTCGAACTATCATCGAACAAACTTGCGCAAAGGGTGCTGGCGGTGGATTTTGACGCTAGTCTATTCAATATCCCATAGCTGTGGTGGCGAGGTTAAAATCGTAAAAGTCAAAACCAGCCCGTAAAAAGGCAGGAATCCTGTCTGAAAACACCACAGCTATGGACCAACAGCTACTGCAAGCACCAGTCTTGCGCTGTTAATGGTACATTTCTAGAGATAACAGATAACAACAGACGACAACAGACATTCATCTTTAACATTGCATCTGTCAAACTGTACATATTTTACAGCAGAAATGCCCATACCTTGATCAGACTTGTACAGTGTATATGCTTTTGTCATGAATATGAGGAAACAAGCAACTTGTGTTTCCTTGAATACATGTTGTTGTCTTTATTTGTGTCTTTATCTTGCGATAAGATGTCAGTATTATTCCTAATCACTTTGTTGCAAGAACAAACATGTACATCACTTCTTTTCATGATTTTAAATTTCGTTTCAGATTTTGGAGAGAATATGCCATGGCAGAGAGATGCCATCAGAAGATGATATAGATTCACACATGGCTGACACTTTGCTACCTCCATATATGCCAAATAAAGAAGATGGTAAAGCTAGGGTTACCATGACCTCCAGCATACCTTTGATAAACAGGCAAGTTCATTTTCAAACTCTTCAAATTCAAACCAGGTGATATGATTACATATAGGTGTTGTGTGAAATTTTGATAAAAGGATATGTTTACACCAGCTTTATATATTGTCATTTAGAATGATAATTTAGTCTTAATCAAAATACCTAAGCTAGAAGTGTCTGTACTTGTATCAAAGTTGGGTGTTGTGTATGTGTGTGTGTGTGTGTGTGTGTGTGTGTGTGTGTGTGTTGTCATAATAAAATTTTGTCATTTGTGACAGACAGTTGATGCACCATGTAACTCTCTTTAACATGTATCTTTATAAATTTCAGAAGGATAGCAAGTAAACACACTATCTGAGCGTTGCTGTCATATGAAACTAATGCATCCACTGCATGACTGTATGTTTCTTGGTTAGTTATTTGCATATTTTCTCTATATCAGATACTGTGCCAAATTACCAAGTGATGCCTTTACCCATCTTACACCTAAATGTAAGACAGAACAGATAGAGAATACTGATTCTCCACTCTTCAAGTCAACCTTATACTTACCAATCAACTCACCACTTCGACAACCAATAGAAGTAAGTAAAAGCAATGATGATATGCTGGTCTTAACCCTTTTCCTGCCGAGCGCCCTTGTCCGTTATTCTCCCAAGTCAGTAGAAAACCGCCCCATAATATGTGCCTGCAAAGATTGGCTCTCCTGCATGTTATCCTGCCAGACATTTTGGCAGAAATCGCCCATTTTCAGGGTAGTTTTAGCCGTACTTATACGTGTTAGACTTCGATAATTTCTACATGCCCGTAGACAGGGGAAGGAGCTCAAGGGTTGCTGCAGAAAAAATTGAGGTCACCGGCTTTGTTTGCCCCTGGGAGTGCGTCATTTTATTGCCGTTTCATGTTTATTTTTTCGGAAATAAACTCCTTCAGTATTACGTACGTCCGCTAGGCACAAACATCACCTCACTCGTCTGTCAGTCAGAGACCCTGAGGGTCGTGCTAGGGGTGCAGCAGCACCGTCAAACCTGTCCTGTTTCCCCAGGGTAGGGTCAATTGAATACGTACCTCCAACGACTTGGCAGTGTAGCACAAAAACTACGTTTTGCCGTTGTATTAACGACATGGCTGAGCCATTGAAGCACAGCTTTACGTAGTTTTGCCAGCTCAGTTGGGAGTTGGCTTACGAGTGTTACCGTTCATTACTGACTTAATCGAGTGGTCCTCAGTCAGGTACGGGTTTGTACCGACATGGCTTGGGCTGCAGCTAACCAGTGATAACCAGTCACTACCCCCAAGTCTTCAGTTCACTTTTGCGTTGCACGGGTGCAACGCAATATGCTTCCATTGTTCTAGCCATCGACGTGTCCACATGCTGGCAGCCATATTGTACTGCTAGCTGGTTTGCATAACAAAAGCAGTCCCTGCTAAATGCAGACGGTGTCCCCGTACATGTAGCATATTGACCTCATGTGCCCTTTTGAATTCTCTGTACGCAAACAGCGTACGTAGTTACCAATGCATCGGCAAGAGGATACGTTTGCCTGCAAACCAGAGCCAGTACTTCGGACGGTGGAATAAATAAAAAATCCAAAGCTACGTCCATTGAATGGCACGGCCAAGGCAGTGAAGGACGTTGCCTGGCTTGAACTTGCAGAGCTGAAGCCCAGCTTAGTACGTCGGACACCAGTTTGTAATGGTATTTCCGAGTCGTTCATATCCGTTCCATGGGAGGAACAAGTCGAGCCGTCCCGTCAAAAATACGTTCTCATTTTCAGTCACGCACAACTGAATAAGTGACTTTCGTCTCGCACCATCGGCATATCTGCCAAGTCGTTTGCAAGAGGTAGCCTTCTAGATTAGCATTGCCGAGTTGGTCAAGTTCGGCAGCAATCTGTATAGTGCCAGGCAGCCAAGTACGTCCAACTCCGCCAGAAAACGTCACCATGCTATCCTGCCAAGTCCGCTAAAAAGCGGTAAAAAAAACCAGCCCCCCTCGGGTGTGGGGGACTGGCGGACAGGTTTCTGCACCTTTCCCTGTCCTTGGACTCCCTGTGAACCCATTTCGAGAGCAAACGCCGTTCCTCGCCCAAAACCTGTCCTCGAACGACTCCTAGCGTGAGCAAGGGTTTGCTACACGTAGTTCCGTCGACTAGGCAGGAAAGGGGGTACCAAAAAGGAGCCCGATTTCCACCGCCTTAGGAGGATAACGGCCGTGGCTGCTCAGCTTCTAGCTACACCGAATTTCAAGCGGATTTTCACCGACTTGGCAGGAAAAGGGTCTTAAAGGGATTAAGTTGCTATCTTTTGAGCTTTTTGCAATTTCAGGAATACATTAAATACTTGGGTATATGCCATCAGTATGCTAAATAATTTTGATGAATTACTTGAAAAGTATTCAAAAATGCCTCCATGTGCTTTACGCAGGCAGTGTGTTTTGTTTGTAACCTCAAGACGACATGAACTAAGTTTCATTCCAATGGGTTTATTGAGAGACAAGTATTGCCACATTGTTTGAAAGCCGCTGTCATTGTCAATGTGAAAGGCGCCACACAATACAAATTTTGTTATAAATGCCAGCATGATGTCTGATACTGTGTAGCAGTTCATATTGAAGTGTGTCATGATTTGACCTTTACATCAGGCTGGATTTAATACAAGCCTGGCATTAAACCCTGACTCAAGGTTTTCCTATACAGTGTAGGCAAACAGGATGGAAATTGCCCACGCTCAACCATTTTTAGACATCTATCAATAAGTCTAACAACATCAGTAACTCATCATTTGCAACAATATTAGTGAAAAAAGATCAAAAGATAGTGACTTTGTCCCTTTAATCTGCATTCTGTGTACAATACCCAACTGTAACCCTGCTGATCCCATTTTCGTGCTTTTTCTCTGCAAAGATCCAACATCAACAGTGCTCCAAAATTCACCAATGGAAACTTAATTGTATCATTTGCATTATTTTGTTTGACTTACAAGGTCTTGTACAGAACTTGTAGCAGAGACTATAAGGACAATTTTTTTGATATTCCTGTCTTCTTTTGTCCTCATTAATTTTCTCCTAGGGTCCAATTATGAAAAGGAAGACTTTTGCAGAAATGGCAGTTGCTTTAAGAACTTGTGAATTTTTACATAAAGCAGGTAAACATACAAACCATTTTATATGCAGTCCATAACGCATGAAAACGTGTTCTGTAAAGTTTTTAAAAGCCATTTCATTCATGATGTTGTATTATTTTTCTTATCAAAGGCATTATGTTGATGTATATAGCATTAACGATTCATTGAAAAAGAAATAGCATCAGCTTAATTACAAATAATATTAAGTCTCTGGCATCGGGAAGTTCCATCAATCCTGTAAATACAAAGGATTACCACTACCCATGTTATCCCATATACCCTAACATAGTTCTTAGCAATCATACTTGTGTAACCAAAAAGTGTTTACGGCGAATGAATCAATAATTTTAACATCCGAATAACAGTCTGTTCAAAATACTTAAAGAGTATGTATTTAATGGTCTGACGATATACATCAAGTAACGTTTATAACTTAAATTCCAAGCAAGTCATGTCACCAGACAAATGTGTAAGCTTTGTCACTTTTACAGAAACAAAACTAACTTTCCCTTAAATTATTAAAGACTTGAAATAGAAATCCTACAAAGTTGCATGCATTTCATTTCTTTTTTTTCATTGATAAAAGTATTGTGTGTATACAGAGACAGCAAATGATACTATAAAGCTTTGAATAAAATGGACAATTCTCTCTTGGACAATGTGAATTTGGTTTGATAATTCAATATTTCTCTCTTCTATTTTTATAACTTCTAAGTTTCAGTAAACCTCAACAGCAAAGGTTTTGCCCTGTGATTTTTGTAGTGTGATTCTAAATCTAATGGAAGCAACTTCCAAATAAATGATCACATCTTGACTCTGAGACTTTGTACTATTTCACCAATTTTTGCTGATGTAGCTTACCTAAACAAATATATGTCATATATGCTAGCATATGAACTTGAGTGTTGCAATTTTCAGACAATACTGCAGAGAAATGATATAGTTTCAGTTCATAGCCTGGGATTACGACTGTAGCCAGGAAGCTACTAGGGTCCACCTTATCTGCTTGCACACATACCTGTACTTGGAACTAATTATATATTTACATAAAGCGTTACTCAAGTAGCTTTATTACTCTGTCTGAAACTCTTACTGGCAGTTTTTGAGATACATCTTACTTCTCAAGGTCATATGCGTATGTCCTGTGTAGTTTTCTGCTTTATTTTATGACCAAAATGTTTTGTTGATTTTAATCTGTTTATTTCAACACAGGTGAACTTGATGACCATTTACTCCCAGTTGGGAAAGAAGTTGTACCTTATGAAGACAGGGACACCTTTGATGAGGAGATAGACAGTGATGGACCTCGTCCAGGTACTACCAAGAGGAGACAGTACTATTGTAAGCAGGTAATCACAACTGTTAAAGATTGATGTTGTTCAAATATCAGTACTCTATGCATAAAATAAATTTATTCTCAGTGAGGGTAAAAGCACTTTTTCCCATGCACACTGCAAACTACAGGTCGTTTATCTTCTTTGAACAGTCTTTAGTTCCGGCACAAGTTTTTCTTGTGTTGTAGACTGACCTTAGTTTCATTATCTTCTTTGATTTCAAGTGAATATTTGTCAGTTTTGTTTCAGTGTGCATATTGTCTAAAGATGGCAATACCTTGGATTTGTGGGTGGGTATGGATACTGTAGTCAACAGATAATATTTTTACTCGGTACTCAAAGGGGCACAGTTTGCTTATGAAATTTTATTCACGTGAACATTTTGGTTTCAGAAATATGCAAAGGAATTGCTGAAAATCATCAAATTCAGCAAGATTATATTGATGCTTGGTTAAAAGGTGCCATAGGCGGTCTATGATTGGTTCATATAGCAGGGATTTTTGTAATATTTCAGTTCCAGTGTTTTTTTTGTATCATGCTGCTCATTTTGATGAATATCACCATTTTCAGAAACTGTACAAATTATCAGGTATGTAAGCGGTCTGAAATCACCAAAGTGCGCCTGCAATCTGCGCCGGCGCATTTCAAACTGCGCCCCCATTTTGCGCCGGTATATTGCGCCGCCCAAACTGCGCCCTTACTCTGCGCCAAAACACTTCCGAGTGTCACAACATCGAGTAGTTGCACTTGCGTAGCACTAGCAGGACGCTTTAGCAGTGTAGACTGTAGATATTAATATCCGTGCCCTAAAAAATGCAGCTAGAAAAATGATATGACATGTTTTCACGGAGTCTCGGAGGTACGAGACCATGTTATGTTTGTACGGGACGGATTACACTCACTTGGCGGTATCGTGGCTTGGCCTCAGCAGCAGTCAAAATTTGTGAATTTGCATCTCCATAAAGGCCAGGGACTTGATACCCGGGATCAAGTTAATCCCGTTCACCTTTGACATCCCCGGACGGGATCGAATGTTTATGTCTGTGTAAATTACGGCCACGATTAGTGTCCACAGGAGGTTGTACACAGGCCAATGTGTTGACATGCAAACAACAGATTATACGACACTGAATATAACGGCGAGACCGGTATACATATACAGAGAAACAACGTTTCATGAAGCCCACAATGCTTGTAGCAATAACAGGTGTACTTCAACAGAAATGACAAAGGTACAGTCAATCTAGGACGCCGCTGCAACTGGCGTTATTACGTTCCGAATTCGGCTTACCCGGGGCTCTGGCTGCAACTGTACAAATATTGCAGCTAAACGATAGCGTAGATGTCGTGCCATTGCCAAGATACTCTGCTGTTTCCGATCGTTTTGTCTACAGAACTACTAAAAACTCTCTCAATTCGACAAGAAAAAATAATTACGGTTTGAAATCGGTGCATTAATTTATATTTATAAAAATAATAAAATGTGACATCACCGATCATAAGAAACGTGGTGTTGAAGAACATATATTTTTTTGAACAGAAGACTACGGCGACCATTTTCTGTAAGTATACATGTAATCTAACTTTCGCAAACTTGCGAGTCAAACATCCAAAGAGTTGCTTCAACACTTTTGGTTTTGTTCTACTCATGTTATAAAATAAGTCAAATTTCGGGAAAGTATCTGTACATTTTCGATATCTGTGCAGCGCGCAGCGCAAATGTGTAAACCGACTCTGCATTTATCCATCCTAAAGACCATGATCAGTTCGCGACTGCAGAACCCCCCCCCTCTCTCTCTCTCTCTATCTCTCTCCCCAAAAAGTTTAGCCATTTGATGTTTTATTTTGCCGACATTTATTTAACGGTTCACGATCACAGCTCAATGTTGATGTCGATTTTGATTTACGAAGTTTCTTCGTAACTAGAGACATGTCACGGCCTGGAGCTAGTTATCACTATAAAAACATTCTGTGTAAACGTTTTTGCTTCCGAATGGAGGTGACAGGTGACTTCGTGTGTAAAATATTGAATGGCAATATGAATTTCACCGTTAAGAAAGTCTATGACTTTCAAACTAGTCGCACAAACAACAAACATGGCGGAGCAACGATACCGACATATTTTTTTCTCGACCTCTGATGAGAGCGACTCGGTGAAATTTTCCAACCTGGTATTGGTTAGTATTTGGCTTTGCCCCGTGTGCTGGGTTATGTACACGTAAACTAATTATACAAAAGTTGTATTCACTGTAAATCAATAAGCCTTTCGAACATGAAAGATATTCGGATATCTGAACCTCAACATCGGTTACGCAGCTCGAAAGTTATCCTCCGAAACAGGACAGGAACATTGGTCAAAGCCGGATTTCGTATGGTATATAGATATGGAAACACGCAGCTCTTTGTTAGAAAGCATGCAATGCATGATGCTCCCTAGCTTGGTCCTTGGATTGTTGCTTTCCGTCTCGCCCCTACACACCATCAATTGTCTAACAATCACAGGATTCAGTCACACGTGTCTTCAAATTTTGATACATTAATTCTACCAATCATCAAGCACGGAACACATCAAAAAACAATGATCGCGGCTACGGGTTCAAGGACGTTCGAATTCACGGGGAGAAACACCACGGATTTGTCGCAGAATTGTTATAACTAGCTTTATCTGTTTATGGAGAATATGGGCGATCAGCGTATGGTCGCACATCGAATCGACGCCAAGATAAAAATATGATGTCCGAAAAGTTTAGTTTTGTTTTATTCAACTGAGACATCGCCTTTGTTATCGCCTAAACATCCTCGGGTTTTGTTTTCGGGCAGACTGCAACATGAATATCTTCGGCCGTTCACGCAATCATAGACCCATGTGCTTTGGCAAACGCTCGGGCCAATTTTTTTGGACGTTGGTTAGAAACTAATGACAATATATAGGTGAAGATGTTACATCTGTCAAAGAGTATTGAAGATTAAATTACTTTCATCGATCGATAAAGAAGAGAAAGAATGAGTCCGTGAATATCGAATCATAGACGGGAGAATCGAGGGTTTATGATCGATTGGGAACAAAAATATTTCGATTAATTGACTAACACAACCAAAAAGGAAATTTTATTCAACTTTGAAAAAAGTCACCACCTTTCGTTGGCATAGGATTCCATGGCAATGGACCAACACATGATGTCGTTTAGGTCCTCAAAAATCTTCTAAAACGGCACGATGATAGTAACTAAAATGAATGAACAATTAAAAGCCCGTATTTAAATGACACGATATCAGTTGTCGTTTCAATTTTTTTCTTTCTGTCAGAAACTCCACGATGATGTTTTGGAAATCAAATGGGAAATGCCATATTCTCGGTGCTCCGATCGATCCATCCATTTCTCTGCCATGATCCGCCCATGGATGTAAAAAATAGATGATCCGCCTCAGTAAATATCTGAAGTTTCTACAGGAAATCTCTCGTCCGTTCACGGATCTTTTTTCGTCTTTCATTTTAGTTTCAAGTTGTTTATAGGATAAGGAAGCTAGAAATCCATCAAAACATCGCTCCAGGGTCTATGATCAAAAGCATGAGCGTGTTTTGTCATCAGCTGTCAGCAGGTCGTTTTCCGAACCGCGACAGGGACTCGGAAACCCGCCATAGTGTCACAGGACGCTAGACCTAGATTGTATGTAATTGTGTGCTATCGTTTGGTCAGTTTCAAGGTTAATTGACTCTGAATAACCTAATCACGGTCGTGACTCCCGTTTTTGACATAACTATATAAATACCCATCGGGATTGAGTGTTCATCGGCGTTCCCTTTCACTTTGACCAGCACTTTGAATCAGTCTGTGAATCGTACGTCCCAGCCCGATCAGTCTCTCGCTGATTTTTAAAACCTGGTAAATAATGTTCTTCGTAGTCTGATATAATATTCTATTCTCCATTATGTAAAGATGAATGTCTCATTCATATTTTATTTAGACGAATATATCAACTTCTTGGTGTTTGGAAATAAGAGTGTTGCAATAATTTCCATCGGGGACTTCAATGATGAATTCACTCAGCGGTTCGCTCATGATACACAGCACTGTACTTCCATGGAGATTGTATCGCTGTTTTAGCAATGACTTTGATCGTAAGTTTTCATTCGACCAAAGTGATGAAATAATGCTGACAAGCACTAACTATGTACAGTCCGAGTTCACTTCACATTCTCACTATCGATCGCACTTTCATAGTGAGCACGTACACTTCAAGCCCTCACATTCGCTCTCCTAACTTTAGCCTCGCACTTGTCGATTTCCGGTACCCTTACATACCTTACGTCAGGAAGTCAGTCGTAAGGACGGTCGCATTTGCTGTTTGCACGTTAAATGAGAGTATCAGACCAGGTCTCAAATTCACTCGCAAATGTGCATCACAAAGCGAAATGGGAGTCTCAAGTTCAGTCGCAAACGTGATCGCACTTTGACTCTTCTATGAACTGAGAGTCTCAGAATCAGTCGCATTCCTTATCATTTGGGGTCGTCATGAATTGGAAGTAGCAATTATTGGACGATTCAAAGGCCGCAGAATTAGAGCAAGAATTACGGTCCAAGAGGTTCCGATCAAACAAGGGAATGAGTATGGAATGTTCGGTTTACGGCTGCACCGCCTATTCAGACACTGAGACAGCCAGGACACTCTCGCCATATACTGAGTATAGAGTTACTCTACGAAATGTATAATGACAGAGATATTTGGCCATCGAAATAGTTTGAGAGTAAATTTAGCGTCTTTTTTAACCTGTGAAAGTATTTACTGACAAGGTTTGGGTAGAAACTACAAACAGATTTAAAGGTCGATTTACGATGCAAATGACACTCGACTGGCTCGGAGTTACCTTCCCTCTCGGTGATGTTATTACATACTTCACATACGTGTCGGAAAAAATTACTTCCATCCTCCGCATTTAGTGACACATTTCACCATATTTCCCACGAAAAACATGAATATTTCTTTGAAATCGCCTGACTAAACCAAAATAGACTATTAATACCGTGGTTGACATTGAAACTTCGCTATGGCGCAGAGTAAGGGCGCATTTTGGGCGGCGCAATATACCGGCGCAAAATGGGGACGCAGTTTGAAATGCGCCGGCGCAGTTTGCAGGCGCACTTTGGTGATTTCAGACCGCTTACATAGCTCAAATTATTCAACACATGCACAATGACACTCTATACTCAAACATTTTTACAACATTGTTGTCATTATCACTTTTTCATATAATCCGTTTTCTTTTATGACATGCAAATCATCTAGGTTGCTGATGCGTTACAGCATAATTTACCAGGTGTGAATAAACAATGTCATTTATATGTGATCAAGATGGTTTTAACTCTACCACTGCCTGATATCCTGAACACTCGGGGCAGGAAGCACTATCATCCTGAAGACAGCTCACAGGGCTTCGGTGTCCTCATCTCAAAGAAAATACCTGGTGTAAGATATTCGTTTTTTCGCATTTATTGTCTTTGAATCAAATAACTTATTCAACTTCAGTGTATATGTACCACTCTGTAGCTTGGGATTACAATAGCAAAATTGTCAAAAAACTACAAACAGATAATTTTAACCAAAGTATGTGGAACAGACTGAAAAGTTGATTTTGCAAACTAGAATCATTGTATGGCAATACATGTAGTTGGTAATATGAACAGAAGAGGGCAATGAATAGTGGCCACAGTTTGTATAATAGATGTGACACAGTGGCCATAGTTTTACTGTATGTGGCACAATGATCACTGTGTACTGTACCATGTATGTGGCACAGTGGCCACTGTGTACTGTATGTGGCACAATGGCCACTGCGTATTGTATGTGGCACAATGGCCACTGTGTACTGTATGTGGCACAATGGCCACTGCATATTGTATGTGGCACAGTGGCCACTGCGTACTCTATGTGGCACAATGACCACCGTGTACTGTATGTGGCACAATGGCCACTGTGTACTGTAGGTGGCACAATAGCCACTGTGTACTGTATGTGACACAATGGCCGCTGCGTATTGTATGTGGCACATTGAATGGCCACTGTACTATATGAGTCACAATAGCTGCTGTAAACTGTATGAGTCACAATGACCACTATGTATTGTATGTGGCACAGTGGCACTGTGTACTGTATGTGGCACAGTGGCCACTGTGTACTGTATGTGGCACAATGACCACTGTACTATATGAGTCACAACAGCCGCTGTAAACTGTATATGGCACAAAGAGCACACTTAGTTCTGTATGTAGCACAATTTCCACAGTTGCTACTGTTTGTGGTAAAATGGCAAAATTAAAATGGAAGTTATGAAAGCTGCATGAATATTTAATCATCACCGTCAATTTGAAAGTATATGCAGTGAGTATGTAACAAGAAAGTGGCTCATCTTGTATATAATAGAGTATTCTTTTCTTCATTTCACCAGATTCCAAGCTTTCCAGTTTACACTCGCTCTGGTAAAGTCAGTGTTGCCATGGAATTGTCTGCATCTTCAATACGAATTTCCAAGGAGAAGATGATCCAAATTCGCAAATTCCATCGTTGCATATTTACTGAAGTACTAAGACTGGAAAAGCCTTCAATGAAGTATGATCCGGGCAATTCTCTTGCCAAATACTATGTTGTACCAGTACTTAAAGGTTAGTCAAAAATCCAATGTATCAATGCGCCTAATATTGTTTCTGAAGACATCAAAAATTCAAAACTGAACAATCAGTGTCTTTCTTTGAGTTTGACATATTCAAACAAACTTCAGCATAAACACATAAAGATATGTACCTTTGTCCCATATCTAGCCTATATGTTTGTTTCTTAGTATTTTAATGTTGCTTCAAATATTTCCTGCTCATGACATTCTCAAACACAAGATATTCTGGTATGGTGTCTGCCTGTTTTATATTACTGAGAGACTTTTCCCATACATCTAGACAGTGATGCTAAGAATATAACTATGTACATGTAGACATTAACAAAGGCCAGGGCTTATTTTATGTAGCACATTATATTTTTCTGTAATGAGCTTTGCCAATGACACACAACTACACAAATCAAGTGCTTACTAAGTAGAACTGATTGCAATTCAAATTCAAACAAATTGAAATACATGACAGTCTATATTTCCACTGTATAAATATGTGAGATCCCCTTTGAGTCAGTTTGCAATACCTTTTATTTCTGTCCAGGTGAAAATGATGGAGAAGAAACTCATGAAATAGACTGGACGTTTTTAGAATTGATCAGCCAATCCAGTGGCAAACTTGACCATCAGAAACCAACTCAATATTCTGTGTATCAGCCATTTGAATTTGATGTAACAAAGTATGAAGATGCTGTAGTGACACCCGTCTACCGCAACTTTGACCAGCCACAGCGGTATTACGTTGCTGAGATGTCAGACCTTACTCCTGACAGCAAGTTTCCATCAGCACTTTACCCAACATTTGCTGAATATTACTATCAGAGATACGCTCTAGAAGTGACAAACTCGGAACAGAAGTTACTTGACGTTGATTACATGTCTTCAAGACTAAATCTTCTAACTCCACGCTACCTCAATCACAAGGGAAAAGCACTGCCTGTTACTTCAGCCCAGACCAAGAAAGAGAAACAGGAAAATCTTCAGAATAAGCAGTTTTTGGTGCCAGAGCTCTGCTATGTTTATCCCATTCCAGCATCTCTGTGGAGAAAAGCCGTGTGTCTACCAAGCATCCTGTACCGTCTGAACGGTCTTCTCCTTGCTGAGGAACTGCGAGCTCTGGTAGCTAGGGAGGCAAATGTTGGCATGGCAACACTGTCAGAAGATTTCAAGTTTGATGATCTGAGTTTTGGTTGGGATGAGTTCAAGATTGACGAACAAAAAGATGGCTTGGATGCTGAGAGTGATGGTGATGGTGAATGTGACTGGCCAAGTATAGGATCTAGTGAAGATGATGATAACGACTTCTTTGATTTCAGTGACCCTGTTGAGTTTCAGGTTGGGGATGAAACGTTACAAGCCCTGAATAAAATCAAAATGCTGTCAGCAGATGAAACTCTTGAACAGTGTCAAGCTATTGCTGAGGATGTGGAAAATGATCTTGGATGGGAAGATGATACCGGCATACATCACATGATCTCATTCAGTGGTACCAGTAATCGGGAAGCACCAAAGTCAATCGGTAGCCTGGCGGATGCTGAGGAAGAAAAAGCTGTCGATATCTTCGCTGAGATGGATATGTTTGATTTCAAATTTGCTGGTAGAAACAAGCAAAAACTTGAGCAGATCCCAGAGGCTGTTGAGCCAGTTGAGTTCATAGCAGTGTCTTCTGAAGTAGAAAGCAATGAAGCAGCCACACCGCCAGATAAGCTAGATGACTGCACCACTGATGAGGAGCTGCAACTCAAATCCGGTCCAAATCCTGCTCTCATTCTACAAGCCTTGACAATGTCCAATGCAAGTGATGGTTTCAACCTGGAGAGGCTGGAGATGTTGGGTGATTCTTTCCTCAAGCAAGCAGTGACAACCTATCTGTACTGCACATACACAGACTTGCATGAGGGCAAGCTGTCCTATATGAGAAGCAAGCAAGTCAGCAATTTGAATTTATACCGCCTTGGCAAGAAGCAGAACCTACCAGGTCGTATGGTTGTGTCTCTTTTTGATCCCCCGGTCAACTGGCTCCCACCAGGATATGTTGTTCTTCCACCAGAGAGAAGGCAGCCAGCTCCTACCAAAGACAAATCTTTTGAGATTGGTTACTGGGGAGATTGTGATAAAGTGGACAACTTCAAAGCAGAACCAGATGTCCCGTATGACCTCCATAGTGAGCAAAGTCTGTCAGATAAGAGTGTAGCAGACTGTGTAGAATCCCTGATAGGTTGTTATCTGGTATCCTGTGGTTTCCGTGGCACACTCCTTTTCATGTCTTGGTTGGGAATCAAAGTATTACCAACAATAAAAAATGATGAGGGCCGAAGTTGCAATGAGGCTAAAACAACTCAGAATGGTGCCAATATAACCAAGAATTCCACTTCAGAGACAGGTGACGGTGGTGTAGATGAAAATGTGAAGAATAAACCTCAACAGTACGGCTATCTTCAAGCTCCTGGATCTCCATTGTTTACTCACATATCACATGCAGAGGAAAGACTCTGTCATTTATTGTCAGGATATGAGAATTTTGAAAAGAAGATCAACTATGAGTTCAAAGATAAAGCCTATTTGCTGCAAGCCTTTACCCATGCATCATATCATTACAATACAATCACAGATTGTTACCAAAGGTGAGATCCATGTGCATAGCCAGAGGCTGTTGAATTTCACATTATTATACGTTTACATTTTTTAGCTCACATTTGGTGTACCAATTGTGAGATTATCGTATAAGCTGAATCAGTTCATTTGCATCTGATTTGCATGTCTGTATGTCTGTATATTTGAGGGTATGTGCGGATGTATGTCCGTCACACACAAAGGCTCCCATACCGCCAAAGCTACCATCTCAGTATTTGGTGTACAGGTAGATGCAGGGGTTGAGATGTGAATTTGTTCAAATGAACACATAAGTGTCAAAAATGTGCAAATGAGGTAAGAAAAAGTGAAATCCTGCAAATGTGCAGGAGGCATACCTGCCAGTGAGAAACAGGCAAACTCCACTGATCTTGACTCATTTCCTGTCATTGTTTATGAACTGTTACATATTAACAGACCAGCTGCAACCATAGACAGTAGATGGGGAAGACCGTTTATACTAAACTAAGAGGGGCTTGTTTCTGCTATGCATGTTGCTAAAGTTGACCTCCAGTACCTAAAGTTAGACCTTAATTACTTTCGTCATTCTTGTTTTTATGGTTTAAATATTTCTTGTTGTTTTTCTGGTTGTACTGTGCAGAAATCATTGCCATAACATCAACGTAGAATTTTCCTCCACTGAACAGATAGAAACAACATTTATTGTTGATCATTGGTAACCCATACTGGTATATACCAATTCTGATCAAATTTGAGCGACACCGTATAATTGCGGTATTTTTTGTTGTACTGGTTTTTGTCCACTGTTCTATACCCATTAGCTGTGTTTGTGAATTTTTGGTTGTTGTCTAAATTTGTTTTGCATAATTTGTAACATATATGCCAAAGTACCTGGATTGTCCTATGTGTTTGTTGTCCAAGATTATGGAAATCAGCTTTATAGGCAATATAAATGTTCTGTTTGAACACTGGGGGCAGCAGACACCAAAATCATAAAATTGCATGGAAAGATGTGATTGTTGGGTGTTTTATGTAGTGCCCTGCAAAGCAAGTTAATGAAGTGGTTTTCAATTCTTGTTTGGATGTAAATCCATGGACATTTGATTCAAGCCTTCCTGCACCAAAGTTTAATTTAATTGTTAGTATATTCAATTGTAGTATCTATGGCACGAAATTGAAATTCAATAAATAATGTAGATCACACATTGGCAGCCAATTCCATTTGAATGGCATGAAGCAGGGTCAGAAAATGCTGATGTCATATTGTCATTTTCTGTTACTGTCCACTTTTCAGTAAAGAAAGCTATATTGTAAAAACCAGTATGAAAACTGAACCACTTTCTGAATACATTTCAAAGTGAAATTGCCAGATTACTTCTTTGATTACTGAAATCAGTAAACAGCACAGATTTAGCAGTTATTCATACTGTAATCAGTGCAGATTTAGCAGTTTCTCATCATGTGATTTTTCGACATTTTATTTCCATAAAAAGACCATTAGGAGCAAGTCACACCCACAGGCTTCAGCAGAAGTAGCAATATGGACTTCAACATACAAGCCAAAATGATAAACACAATCAATTTAACAGTAAAATATATAGATGTAAATAGTCTACAAATTAGTGTTTATAATGTTTATGTGAATTCATCTGTACAGGGCTATATCAAAATTGAAAAGAAATTACAGTGCTTCAAACTTCATCAGCTCTCTTCTTCTGGAGGCTGAAAGTCATAATAATACAAGATTAGCTTGGTGAAATAAAAGGGGATATATTACCATTCAACCTATCTCAAAAAGCAGTTCAAGAACACCAATTTTTCTCATCATCTTTCTTGTCTACTTAATACTAATTGAAATGTTGCTGCTGATGTGAAGCATTGAATAAGCTGTTTTTCTGATTGGTCCATTGTCACTATTCACAGTGACTTAGGGAGTCTATGTGTATTGTTTTAATTATATTGGTAAGATTCAGCTACCCAATTGGATTAGAGCTTATTCAGCGCTGCACATTAGCCAAAATGTTGATTTTGAAAAAAAATTATGATAATCTTGATATTTGGTAGTCCTGCACTGCAAATGAAACAATATTTTGCCAATTAAAGAATATGACATTGTACAGTTTACAATTAAAGGCAAGTTTACTAAAAATCTAAACAGTGACTTTTTAATACTTGGAGCATGATTACAACTCTGTCTCTCTCTTGTTCTCACAAGGCTTGAGTTTTTGGGAGATGCCATTCTGGACTACCTCATAACAAAGCATCTATATGACCATCACAAGCATCATTCTCCTGGTGCACTTACAGACTTGAGATCAGCCCTAGTCAACAATACCATCTTTGCTTCTCTGGCTGTTAAGTATGACTATCACAAATACTTCAAAGCCATAGCACCAGAACTGTTCCATGTCATTGACAATTTTGTCAAGTTTCAACATGCCACAGAAGAAACTCAAGGGATAGACTCCCAGGTAAGAGACTAATCCTCATCCGTTTATGTGTAGCAATACTTCGCTGACAGATTATTATAAGACAGACGGAGAAAAGGTACGAGCAGGTTCAGTTGACAGGTGTACCAGACTGACAGGTCAAAGGTTATGACCAGACTCACAGGTAGGAGAATACAACCAGACTGACAGGTGACAGAGTATTACTTTCCTCCAATCAAGGGTATGAGTGATGTATTTTTCAAGGTACTTACAAAGAACAATATGGACAACTTTGATGTTTAAATGTGTACTTTTTTCATGCTCCTTGCTCCATGGCAATGCTATAGAATGCCTATGATAAACTCCATGGCATAACATGCTGTTTGTCTGAAAACTGTCATTGACACTACATGCTGTTTGTCTGAAATCTCGCAATGACACTACATTCTGTTTGTATCATGTCCATAATGAGTACTTGACTGAAGTTGAACAATATGTCTAACATTCCTTCTATACTCTTTTAAGCTGAACTGTAATTTCTCAGATGATGAGGATGAAGAAGAGGAGGGTGAAGAAAGAGAAGACATTGAGGTTCCTAAGGCACTTGGTGATATCTTTGAATCTGTCGCTGGTGCCATATATCTAGACAGTGGTATGTCACTGGACGCCGTCTGGAGAGTCTACTATTCTATGATGAAACCTCATATAGGTAAGCTGTGTCTTTCACACAACACTAGTGTCATTCAGACTCATTATCAAACATGTGGACCATTCCTGCTTTCTGACTTTGACTCCAAATATAAATTAGGAGCCAGTAAATGCGATTTTGTTAAGTGCTGTAAAGTTAGGCTTTAACTAACCAAATAGATATGACGCAAATTGCAATGGTTTGTGTTCCTGATCTTTTACAACTTCCACTTTTGCCATGCATTTTTTGGTGACTTCCTTAACTACTGCTCACAATGTTGCTATAGCGATGATATTTTTTGATTAAAACATTTGTTTTGTATTTAACATGCAATATAATTATTGTTTCGGTGTAGCCTCATTATTCTGCTCACAATCAAAAGTGTTCATCAACACATAGTTTACGTGCAGTTTCAATATTCCATAGAGATCAGTTTTTCTTTGTAGCTCCCATAGCCATATGTATATATGGCAATGGAAGCTATTCTTATAGGCTAGGGAAATGTCTGTATGTATGTATGTCTGTATGTCTGTATGTCTGTACGTCTGTATGTCTGTATGTCTGTATGTCTGTATGTCTGTCCGTCAACATCAAAAACTCCAAAACCGCTGCACATTTCATCCTGATATTTGGTGTGTACATGGATGATGGGCTGTAGATGAGATTTTGTTCAAATGAAGTTGTCATTGCCAAAAATATGCAAATTAAGTGAAAAAATGTAAAAACAGTCAAAATTGAAAATCTCAATAACCACTGAGCAGATTACATGAAAAATTAGCATGTAAGTACTTTTGGCTGACCTGAAATAATTGTGCTTTTTTTTATTTTTGATATTGTTGAAAATATACAAATTAGTGCCAAAAAAGGCGTTTTTGGTAAAAAATCTCCTTCTTCATAACCGCTGGTCAGACAGCTTTGATATTTGGTATACAGGTCCCTATGGATAACCCAACTTGGATTTGTTCAAATTGTGATGAAATATGCAAATCTGTATTTTTAAGGAATTTTTTTGTCATTTTTGGTCAAAAATTTATTTCATCAAAACCGCTCGTCTGACAGCTTTGATATTTGGTATACAGGTCCCTAGGGATAACCCAATTTGGATTTGTTCAAATTGTGATGAAATATGCAAATCTGTATTTTTAAGAATTTTTTTTGTCATTTTTGGTCAAAAATTTATTTATCAAAACCGCTCGTCTGACAGCTTTGATATTTGGTATACAGGTTCCTACAGATAAACTAAATATGATATATAGAATATATGATGAAATCTGCAATTTTGTATTTTTTGTGCAATTTTTGACATTTTTGGTCAAAAAATGTGTTTCTCAAAAACTACTTGTCTGATGCCTTTGATATTTGGTATACAGGTTCCTGGGGGTTCTCCAAGTGTGATGTTGTGAAATTTGATGAAATCTTCAATTTTTGTATTTTTGGGTCAATTTTTGCCGTTTTTGGTCAAAATATTTGTTTCTCAAAAGTTACTCATGTGATAGCTTTGATATTTGGTATACATTTTTATACATAATTATGATGAAATCATCAATTTTGTATTTTTGCAGCTAATTTTGCCATTTTAGGTCAGGCCATCCTGAAATGAGCTATCAAAGATCTCAACCATCTTCATCAATACATATGTCACAAAAAGTTGCTCTCTACATAACACAGCAGAGCTCTGTCGACTATTGGGTCGCTTGTTTTTTTCAAAACCGCTGGTCAGACAGCTTTAATATTTTGTTAACAGGTCCCAGGATGACCTTAGTGAGATGATTTCATAGAGTCAGGAAATACTTAATTTTGTATCCATGTCTATAGTAGCTTCAGGGACATTGGCCCTATGTTTAAGATAATGTTGTGATTCAGTAAGCATTTGAAATGGTAAACTGTATTTGGTGTTGAAATGCGGTAAAAATAATGAGAAAACATAGCTGAGGTGATTTCAGCAGGTTTGGTTTCCAACAAATATATTCAAAGTTTTTTTCAATGTTAAAGAGTGATGGAGGGGGGGGGGGTCCTGGCAGATTTTGAAAAAAATCCAAACAAATGTCAATAAAAAAATCAGCCACAGAAGGTTTGTCAAAAAGAAAAGGTGAGATAGTGGGAAAAAAAGAATGTACAGTGTATCGGATAAAAAAGATGTTCCTCATCAATCTTCCAGACAACCCCCTTTTATCAAATGGTACACCCCTGATGTATTTTGTGTGCCATTAAACATGCAGTGTATTTTAGTTTAAGATGTCAATCAAGTTAGGTAAGGATTTGAAAGGAATAGTCAAGTTCACCACAGTTTAACTTTATCTCTTGTGTCATCATCCTTGTGTAATTGGTTAAGTTTGTAAGTTGCTCCAGATGTGGATGTACCAGCTGTTCTGGAAGAAAACAATGTTTACTTTTCCCTATAGGGTTTCTGAGTTAATGATTGCATGTTGAAATCTCTCCATGTATCTGGTGCATGGCAAAATGTAAATATTGATTGCATGTTATGTATTTCAGTCTATGTCAAATATTGTAAATGAAAAATCAAGAACAGTTTGCGTGTGCTTGTAAAAGATAACATGTATGTCAATACATATTAAACTGCCTTGCAGTTTGATTGTCTTAAAAATTATCACAGAATTAGAAAACGAAAAGAAACTAATCAAATTGCTGTAACATATTCACCCTCAGTGTCTGTAGGCTATACTTAACTATTTTATCATTACATTCAGCTTTTTGTTATATCTTTATCACTCTCCGTGGGCCTTAGGCACACTTGGGGTCAATGTCATCACTCTGTGCCAGTCTGTGAATGTCAGTCTGTCTGTATTTTTTAGGCCCATGTTTGTTTTGATAACTTTATTTGGTATATAGGGATAACCTAGCAATACAATTTTTTTGACAAAATGTGACATGACTTCGGTGACCTTTGACCTCAAATATACATATTTGTCCATCAGTAACCACAAGTGCTACACCCTTCATGTATGGTATGATGGGACACCTTATGATGCCACATATTGTACCTCATTAATTATGTGCATATCTAATTTTGAGCAAGCCAATAGAGCCAGAGGTCTGATTTTTGATATATAGGGATAACTATAGGAGAGAATTTTTTTTGACAAAATGTAATGTGACCTCGGTGACCTTTGACCTCAAATATACATATTTGTCCATAACTCAGTAACCACAAGTGCTACACCCTTCATATCTGGTATGATTGGACACCTTATGATGCCACATATTGTAGCTCATTAATTATGCACATATCTCATTCTGAGCAAGCCAATAGAGCTGGATGTCTGATTTTTGGTATAAAGGGATAACTATAGGAGAGAATTTTTTTGACTAAATGTCATGTGACCTTGATGACCTTTTACCTAAAATATATGTTTATGTCAATAAATAAGTAATCACAAGTGCTATGTCCTTTGTATTTAGTAGGATGGGAGACCTTATGACAACATACGCTTTACCTCATTGATTTTGCACACATCTAGTTCTGGGCAAGTGAATAGAGCTAGAGGTCTGATTTTTTGGCATATGGGGATTAATTAGCAATATAATTTTTTTTTCAAAATGTCATGTAACCTCAATGACCTTTGACCTTGATTATACATATATATGCATATCTCAATAACCACAAGTTCTATACCCTCCAATTTTGATAGGATATTAGACCTTAAGATGTCACATCTTGTACCTCATTTATTATGCGCATATGTATTTCTTGGCTGTCCAATACTGCTAGAGGTCTGATCTTTTTTCCCGATTTAGAACCATAACTTAGACATGCCTCATGTGTTTCAAATTGGGAACAACGACATAGACCTATTTGCCCATAGATCTCAACATATACACTCCAGTGATACTTCTTAATGACCACATTTCCCTGCCCCATCAAGACTAATACTCCTATTACAAGTGGGGACTGTCATTGTCAATGACTTGTTTAGTTAATGGTTGTATCACAGTATTCGATATTTCTAATTCTGTATTTTTCCATTTTATGTTCTGAATAAATACATTAAACATATTTCACTGTCTCCAGTACACTACATTTAAGTATTTTCACTTCATGCACTTTATCCCTTTCACACATGTTCAAATATCTGACCAGAGAACAAACACTAAATAGTCCAGGATGGGAGCTATAGTGTCATTGACGCTATTTTTCTTTGTAGTCAACAAGAACTGTGATGGCATCACCTAGCCGGTCACACACAGTGCTTAGAAATTACTTTAAATATAAACTAACATCATTGATCAAACATCTAAAAATCCGCATTAATATCAACCTTACCAATTTTAGGTTTTCATCATGTCATCTAAAAGGCATGTATTAGGTGTAAATAGGCACCAATGGCATTAGTTCCTACTCACTATGCAGACATCAAGAGTTCTTTTCTAAAACAGAACTCCAATAAATCTAAATTCTTCAGTGGCCAGATTGCTCAAAAAGTGTGATCTTT
Organism: Ptychodera flava; assembly: GCF_041260155.1. Taxonomy (NCBI): domain Eukaryota; kingdom Metazoa; phylum Hemichordata; class Enteropneusta; family Ptychoderidae; genus Ptychodera; species Ptychodera flava. The sequence goes on from NC_091941.1 coordinate 1,393,655, forward strand.
TGGTCAGATCATCATTGACAAATTGAAGAGGTCATTTTGGAGTTGTCTCTGTTGTACAGACAATGCACCTTTCTATGAAAAAAAAATTGTGTTATTCTGATGTTATATGGCTTGTGCTCACTGTTTTTGCGTTCAAAATTAAGAGGGACTGTGTTGAAACATTCCTCTGCTATGCATGTTGCTAAAGTTGACCTCCAGTACCTAAAGTTTCAGACCTTATTTACTTTTGTCATTTTTGTTTTTCTGGTTTAAATATTTCTTGAATGGACCAATTCAAACCAAATATGAGCACACTGTCCTTGACAGTATTTTTGTGTGAATTTCACCATGTATAATTAGACCCTTGGATCTGCAAATACACCAGTATAGTGATCATTAAATGCAGTCACACTGTCCTTGACAGTATTTTTGTGTAAATTTCACCGTGTATAATTAGACCCTTGAATCTGCAAATACACCAGTATAGTGATCATTAAATGCAGTCTCTACCTGGCAGTATATTATTGCCATTTTGAATAAAGTTATGTTGACAAAGCAGTTCATGAGGCAGATCAAATGGCAATTTACAGATGAAACTTCAGAACAAACGTGTTTGTTACATGTACAACATAGCTGGTGGTAGTGGACATCACTGTAGGATGTGGTGGACTCTTATTCATCTTTACGCAATAGCATTGCAGCAAAGAGTGTGTGTAGCTACCTTATCACTGAATATGGCAGTCTCATCTCGTTGGAATTTCTAGTTCTGAATTCACAAATCATGGTAATGAGCTTCACAAAAATTGAGTTGTAGTATTCACACTTCCCCCTCCCCTCCCCCCCCCAATAAAACAACAACATTCACATTCTCTTGCGCTTTTTTAATGGGGAGAATAAATCTGAAAGGTCATTGCACAACCGCAGACAAATATGAACTTGACAGTATTCTGTCTAAAAAAATGTGACATTTTGTAATTTCTAAAATAGCATGTGTATTGTGTATAGGCTTCCATCAATTTTTTTTCTGTCCACCAATTTTAATCCTATGCTGCACTGCTTTCCAACTTTGTAAGTACTGTCGATACACAAAGCCAGCAAACTGTTGTTGACATCTCTTGCAATAGCCTCATGCAAGCCCATTTAATTATTAATAAAAGTCTTTATCACTGAAGGCTTCTTGTTTAATTATATTTTGGGACAAATTCTGCTTTGTCCTTTTGCACTATATAGAAATAAGTGTGCATATAAGCTGCTTCCCATTGTTGCTGTAAGATATTCTGTACATTGCTGATAGATGTTTTCTTTAAATTTGACGTTTCCTCCACATTGTCTGTGATCAGGAATTCTAACAATGCATACTTACGGTATCTTTCTCCAAGGAGAGTCCAAAGCCATATTTTTGTTCTATACACTAAGATCACTAGTAGTAATACATATTTCAACTGGCAAATACCATTATATTGCAGAAGGCATAGACAATTCAATTACAATAGTCTGACTCTGATTATTGGATAATGAATCACTGCCAATAATCTTTCATTGTGATTTAACGAATTGAAAGTGAAATTAAGTATGGATGGCAATTGCTGGATGACTGTTGATACAATTTCATGGTTTCTACTAGGTTTGTAAATGCGTGCATTCATGTCATTAGATATGTTAAGAAGTCTCATTTGCTTGTAAGTTTTCAAATGACTGCACTCATCAGAGGTTCAATTAATGCAAAATCCTGGGTATTTGACGCAAAATTATTCTGAATACACAAAAAAGAAATTGATGTCTGTGTAATCTAATACGTATTCATTGAAAAAATGTCATCCTAATCACCTTGACAACAATGCATTCGGCCTGCGCTGCATGGCTGAATGTGTAAGACTAAAATAGAACACATGCGCAAACACTGCTTGCAAGTGAAATGTTTCATAATATTGCAATATTGTAAACATCGGCAGACCACAACTTTTCGTGCAACATTGTATCTCAACATCACAAAATGTTAGGTCAATCATTAATTAACTTCTGTACAGACAAAGGATTCTAGACAGGCTTTATAGAAAGCTTATAGAAATATGATGTCAAAACAAAATAGTCTAACTCATTCAAGGTAATAAAATAACCAGGTCACATAAACACAAAAATGACAATTTCAGAAAGGACCAACATGAAGCACGTATGTAAGAAATACGTGGTGGTACCAGGTGTCCGGGAGGGCAGGAAATTCACATGCTAATCTGATCTAGGTTGCTAGTAACACAATACTGGTTACTTTACTGTTTATGAGTGACAAGCTAGAGTCTGTCATGCGGTATTAATGAGGTCACATGGGACTTTGACCATCTTCTGCTTTTTGTCAAGCCTTTGAATATACTTAGTCTGTAGTAAAAGAGTTATTTCTGTGATCATGAAGTCTTTATGTTGCTCAACAAATGTATATCATGACATGAATGTTGACCTGCCACAGCCAAGTTCCAGGAACTTGTGGAAAAGACTGTCCAAGTTAAATTAGGATATGTATGATATCTGGTATGTTTTTACAAAGTGCATTCCTGTTGTGAGATATGGGGAACAGTCTTATGGTAATATGCATCTTTAGAGTGAAAGACTTAACTTTTGCTCAAACTTTCCTCAATGAAACTTTCGACAATTCTCTTACCAAATCAAGAATAAAAATCAGGGGTCAATGTGCAAACTTTGGTACTAGAGAGACAAATTACCTAAGATTTCCCAATACTTGAAATTCAAAATGGCAGCAGTCCCTGTGTTAACTCTATGGGGTAAAATAAAATTTTCAATTTTTTGAAAAACTAAGATGGTGAAAACTTCTTACACCAAGAGCTTTCAAATGAGCCTCCACAAGTGGTAGGTCAGAAGAGAATTGATAAAATTAAAATCAGGGCTCGAAATTACATTTTATCCTGGCAGTCATTTTGACCACCACATTTTAAATTTGGTGGTGATTTTAAGGAAACTGGTAGTCAATATTTTTTTTTGAACTGAATCATATTATCAGGCTTTTTGTATTCATGAAAAGAGAGGTCAATGTTATGGTGGGAGTCTCTGAACATGGCTGTACCCAAAAAATACATGTCTGTACAGTAGATAAAAAAAAATTATACCGATGTTGGATAAAAAAAAACTGATTTTGCCAACAACTTCTCACTACTGACTCGTGCTTTATTTGAACCCAAATAACATGCAAACAGGTGGCACAATTCGTTCATGTTGTCTATCTTGCAATTGTATTTTGTTACTTGCAAGAGTTCCAAAGTGATCGCTGTGTTGTCTAATGTTTTGTAATGATAAGTAGAAGGATTTGAATTTTTTTCCGTTGCAAGAAATATTTGCATAAATGTTGCAAAATGAAATTTAGTTTATTGGCACCCATGAAGGCCCTGCGCCACAAAAAGGAACGAAACATTGTGTATCAATTTCTTCAAGGCCAATTGCAATGTTGTATTGATGAAACGGTGCCCCTCGCCATGCCATCAGACAAACCGGCAAGCGCTGAAATACTAATTTTTTTTGCATGGTGGTCAAAAACCAGTTACAGAATTTGGAGGTCAAGCGTGTCAAAATAGTGGTCATTTGACGCAAGACCACCGCTAATTTCGAGCCCTGTAAAATGCCCAAATTTCTTTTCCTGAGGTGACTTCTACCTTATGTTCAGTATGTTTTTATATTATTAGCTCATATTTGGTTTTGTATATAAATACCAAAAATAGCTTATATGATGATCGGTGGCGTCTAGTATGTCTGATATTTGTGGGTATGTATGTGCGGATGTATGTCCGTCACACACAAAGGCTCCCATACCGCCAGAGCTACCATCTCAGTATTTGGCGTACAGGTAGATGCAGGGGTTGAGATGTGAATTTGTTCAAATGAACACATCAGTGTCAAAAATGTGCAAATGAGGTAAGAAAAAGTGAAATCCTGCAAATGTGCAGGCCAGTAAGAAACAGGCCAACTCCACTGATCTTGAATCATTTCCTGTCATTGTTTATGAACTGTTACATATTAACAGACCTGATGAAACCATAGACAGTAGAGGGGGGAAGACTGTCTATACTCAAACTAAGAGGGGCTTGTTTCTGCTATGCATGTTGCTAAAGTTGACCTCCAGTACCTAAAGTTTCAGACCTTAATTACTTTTGTCATTCTTGTTTTTCTGGTTTAAATATTTCTTGTTGTTTTTCTGGTTGTACTGTGCAGAAATCATTGTCATAACATCAAAATAGAATTTTCCTCCACTGAACAGATAGAAACAACATTTATTGTTGATCATTGGTAACCCATACTGGTATATACCAATTCAGATCAAATTTGAGCGACACCGTATAATTGCGGTATTTTTTTATTTTATTATTTATTTTATTATACCTTATTTAACATGGGTAGCCTGGTAAGCTTTGGTAAAGATGCTTAGCTTGCCAGGGCCCTCAAATGACTATACATACTGATACAAAGCAGAACTAAGTGAAAAATGACAATCCAAGGTAGCACAATACAATGCAAACAAAAACAGTGGAATAAACCAGTACACAAAAGACAAATGAACGTACACATTGAACGACAACAACAAATAGACAAGATAATAAAATTCAAAACATTAAATTGTTCCCAATCAGCTTTAAGGTAACAAGTTTTAAAACTACTCAATGAGTTACTATATCTTGTATTTAAATTAACATTATTCCTCTGTTTGGCACTATTTACAGTAAATCCTCTGTGGTAAAAATCCTTATTTGTGACAAGAACCACCTTAGATCTTGTAACTCTTCCCTGATCAATTTCAGTAAAAAAAAAATTTCATATATTGTGGCACAAGATTATTTAAACACTTAAAAACCAGAAAACTATTCTTATAAATCATTCTGTCTGGTACTGTGGTAGTGATATTATTTACGAAGCATTACACCTTGCATCACTCTGATAGCACGCTCTTGAATTTTGTACAACCCTTTTATAAACATGATGCTTCCCATTAATGATAACCGTAATCCAAGTGTGGTAAAATGTACCTATTATGAAAAAGTTTTCTTGTATTCATAGGTAAAACATGTCTTATTCTCCGAAGGAAAGCAATATTACTATTTCCTTTTTAGCTCATATTTGGTTTTATATATAAATACCAAAAAGAGCTAATGATGAGTCTAAGTGGCGTCTATGTTGTATATTTGTGGGTATGTGCGGATGTATGTCCGTCACACACAAAGGCTCCATACCGCCAAAGCTACCGTCTCAGTATTTGGTGTACCGGTAGATGTAGGGGTTGAGATGTGAATTTGTTCAAATGAACACATCAGTGTCAAAAATGTGCAAATGAGGTAAGAAAAAGCGAAATTCTGAAACAGGCTTGAAACAGGCTTACTCCCCTGACTTGAGTCATTTCCTGTCATTGTTTATGAACTGTTACATATTAACAGACCTGCTCAAACCATAGACAGTAGAGGGGAGGAAGACCGTCAGTAGAGGGGAGGAAGACCGTCTATGGTCAAACTAAGGGGGGCTATGCTATGCATGTTGCTAAAGTTCTCCAGTACCTAAAGTTTCAGACCTTAATTACTTTTGTCATTCTTGCTTTTCTGGTTTAAATATTTCTTGTTTTTCTGGTTGTACTGTGCAGAAATCATTGTCATAACATCAACGTAGAATTTTCCTGCACTGAACAGATAGAAACAACATTTACTGTTGCTCTTTGGTACCCATACTGGTATATACCAATTCTGATCAAATTTGAGCGACACTGTATAATTGCGGTATTTTTAAAAATCTTGTCACAGTGCTGTTTCCATGTCAGATTTTCATCAACAAGCTTACCAATAAATGAGTACATTCAGAATATGAGGGGTGATTTTGAACTGCCATATCTCCAGTCATCCTAAGCATTCTACTGCAGCAGCAGAATATATTTATTCCCCACTCCTTTCCTTAACCCCTTACATCCATACAGATCCATCTATGCTAAATAAAATAGTATATGGAAGACATGATGCTTCCATGTTTGTTATGATTAATGAAATAAATTAATAGTATTGTTTTGTTTCAAGTCAAAAAGTCTGTCAGCTTTGTCCAACTGTCGCACCTATTTGGGCTTTATGTGACTTGTTTGTAAGTCTTGTAAAATGTACCCCACTATAATGACTCATTCCATTTCACAAAAACTCCATATTTACTAAAACTTTGTTCACTTGCAAATGAGCTAGTTAGTGACAGGGACAATGTACCGGAAATCAATGGTGACATGATAACTAGCAATCTTTCATCAAAGACGGAGTATTCGTAATATGTCACTGAAGTTGAAATCTACAAACTTGTTACTACTTTTTCCTGGAATGGAAAATGAAAAAAAAATGGAGTGATACCAAAGGACATCTCAAAGGACACACTGGCAAATTTGAACAGCCAGTGTATCGTATAGTGGCAGTGAGATCACAGTAATTGGACATCCAGGAATCAATAGCCAAGATCCATTGTGTCAATGTCACTACATCAGTCAATTTCATAAACATTGAAAATGTGTTGAACAATGATTTTCACCATGGACCTGAGGAAGACTACTTTATCAACCTTTCTACAGAAACTTTATTCCTCTTCAAAGTATCCTACATGTAGTTGCACTTATAATTTAGCTACAAGTCTCTGGTGTCATCTGCCCATGTTTCAAATCTAATCCACAGGATGTGAAATGGAATATAATTTTTTGTACAAACATCAGTAACTTCTGAGCTTTCTGTTTAGGATGGCTGTAAAGGTACTGTTTGATCTGGTTTTGTCCATCTTACCATGGCATACATGTATGCTTTTGTCTATGTTACAAATGTACCATGGCATCTGAGCTTCTTTACTAACACAAGCCTATTAGCAATATTTAGATGTCAGCATGTATATTTTACTGTCTTGTGCATTCCAGGTCAAAGGAACAGGTCTGTGAACTGTCGGAATATATCATTCCAGTATCAAATTCCTATTGTCAACCACAATTAATTGGTTTTTCAGTGTGGGCTCATCCTTAAACTTGCTTCAACTTCTTAATATCAAGAGAAAGGTGGCAGCATTTTAGTTCTTGTATTTCATTCTTTTATTTCCATAATATTTTAACCTTCAGTTTTACAAATTTCAAATTTTTTCATCAATGAGTTGTTTTTTGAAAATCGTATTAGTACTTAAAATGTAATGCTTGCCCATTGCCTGAAGGGATACAGTATGATTGTTATGTTTTTCATGAAATCCATCCAGACAACTGTACTGTACCATAGCAGATATGGAAAATTGAGGTAAATGAATTTATGATGCATCAGTTAATCAGGTATCTTGTACATGTAAGGTTTCAACAAGCAACTAATTCTTAGAAGCTGACATTACAAACATTTTAAGTACATGAAATGATTCATGGAGAAGAAACACTGTAACATTGAAATATTGATTAGAGTTGAGTAGTGAATATTGAAGATAAAAAACAAGCAGAAGCAATCAGATGTCAAACACTGTGCAATATACAGTGACAATAGTATGAGCAGTGACCAAAATTGAGGAAATATCTTCAAGTCAGAAGGACCAAGTGTGGTTGACAAAGTCCAGGTCCTTCATGATAACTGTCAGTCCTTTGGAATAATAGTATGTTTGGATTAAAATTGAGCCCAAAGCCTTTCATATCCATGTTTTGCTGAATACTGATAAACATCTTGACTTTATTTGTATCAACAAACAAAGTCAAATAAATTACTGTTTATCTTGAACATTTATTATGGTGCAAGCAACAAGAAGAGTTACTGAAACAGTTGTGTAATACATGGCAACACCATCAGAGTCTGATTATGTTGCCATGTAGAACCCAATTTTCAGTACTGTAATGGAAACATTTGTAAAGCTATCGCAGATGATGGAGATAAACTTCCGCTTTTCCATTTAATCTTGTATCCCTTCTTTCTGCGTGTACATAATCATAAAGATGGTTTGGTGTGCATGCTTTGTCATTTCAGTATGCACCCTTTTTGAACACTAGGGGATGACTTCTGAACAAAATCCTTCAAGAAAGGACTGGACAAACATAGGGTTTACCAGAAAGCTCAGCTTGGTAAACTCAGACTGAGCAACATGATTTAGTAGATGTTCAATGACAATGTGAGAGAACTCTTGATTATGAATGTCAAAGGTTGCTTATAATTCCCACAATGAAATGGTTTTGAGAATTATTTGGAAGAGGATGACCTACCTTAAACTCATAAACTCAAGCCAATTGTGTCTTACTTGCGTAGCTACTGCACTAATCGAAGAGAAAATATCCCAAGAAAATGCATTGTCTCTGAAACAAATGTAGACCAACTAGTTCTTAGCATAGTGGACAAATTTAGGATTTTATATATATATATATATATATATATATATATATATATATATATATATATATATATATATATATATATATATATATATATATATATATATATATATATATATATATATATATATATGTGTGTGTGTGTGTATATATATATGTGTGTATATATATGTATGTATGTATGTATATATTATATATATATATATATGTGTATATATATGTATATATATATATATATATATATATATATATATATATATATATATATATATATATATATATTATATATATATATATATATATATATATATATATATATATATATATATATATATATATATATAAGTTCGAATGTGGATTTTCAGGTTGTCCCAGTGTTGTCGGTGGCATGGTTATGATATATTCGTTATAGGGTATTACACACGTACCAATCTGCTGGTTCAAATAGTTTATTATATCTGCAGATATATATATATATATATATATATATATATATATATATATATATATATATATATATATATATATATATATATATATATATATATATATATATATATTATATATATATAATTTGGGTAAGCTGTAAAGACCTTCAACATGGCAAAACATGGAAATATAGTCAGTCTAAGACCACTCAACTTACGTTAATTTTATATACTGAATAGTTTGAATTAAACCAATGAATTTTGAGAAGTGTTAAAATTTTGTAGTATCATGCCAACTAGATCATTTACTGGTTTGGTCATACATATGCATAGAAGTGAAGTGATTTCAGATTTGATATAATTTGGTGATAGAAACTGTAACCATGAATTGAATTGAAGTGAAGTGATTTTAGATTTGATACACGTGTTATTTGGTGATAGAAATTGCAATCATTTTAGAAGGATCCTCAATATGCTTAGCAACAGAGATTGTACCCACGGCAAGAGTAAGAAGACAACCGTTGTTGTATCAACTTTAGACTTTATTTTGAATTCCTTATAACCTCTCTTTGAAAAAAAGGTGCATATTGCCATGCAGAACTTGTCCTCTTTGCATTTCTTTCTTATCACTGAAACAGCTGATATTTCTTGTCTTGTATTGATATTGATATTTATCACCACATCTTCTCATTCTTTATGATTACAGAGAAGTACTCAGCAAAAGTGCCAATATCACCAGTGAGAGAATTACTGGAGATGGAGCCAGAGACAGCTAGATTTGGGTAAGATAAAATTCCTACTTGTTAATTGTCTCATTGTAAAATTTGTGGCCTTTGAAGAAGTCTCATATACAAATTGTAATACTCTTTTCAGGAAAATGTTTTCAAGTCAGTATAGGTCATCAGTATATGCCACACATGGGTGTATATGAACTCTGTTCAAATTGGAGTTCAGTGTCATCTGTGCTGTTTATCCCTGGTTTCAGTTTTAATGTTATTATTCATGAATTTTTGCTGTTGAATTTGATAATTGTTCAGAAAAAGATAATTGCAGCGCTTGTCATTTGACTTTGGAGTTTCAGTGTTTGGTACACATGGATTTTTCTTGACTGTGAAGTACAAGTTATTTTAGTCAAACACACAACATCAAAGAATAAGTTGAATGCTGCTTGTTCTCTTATCATACATAATGTTAAAAAAGTAAATGCACTGTAGCAGAACTTTGACCTTTCGGAAAAGTGATTTTTTCCCAGACAAGGCATTTGATATGTCCCTGTGTTTATTTGAGCAAGTCTTTGACAAAAATGAAAACATCTAAGTGTGACTTTGGATAAATTGTTGCACTTTGGTCAAGTGATTCTTTGTGTTGGACGCTAAACAAGAAATCTGTGCGTGTTGAACAATTAAACTCCAAAGTCGAATGACAAGCGCTGTAAGTTACATGTATAATCATCAATCATCATTAAACTTGAAAATTTCTGCATAAATTCTTTACACAAGGTGCAATATGTTCATTTAAGCAATTAGGTAAAACTTCCCATGCATATGAGAGGTTTATCTTGTGTACCAGCCACTGGTGGTGTCCTCCTGTGATATGACAAACCTAGAACTACCAACACCTGAACAATAAGCTCCCTGTATAGTGCAGATATATGCCGTATGAGACTTACCATACATAATGATATATAATCCTCAAGTACATGTATTGATTTTGATCAAAGTGGGAACATAGTTTTGCTGATGGTACTTTTGTAATATAGAATTTCACCTTTGGTATTGAGGAAACCTGTCTGTTTAGGGCATGTTTGATGTTCCCTGACATTTCCTCCTCAGACAGATCACCCAGAATAACTTCCAGTCAAATAGTTGTCAGCTCCTACCTCCTTTTGAAAAAGAAATTCTGAAACAGGAAAACCAGATAAATGTTGAAAAATATAATTATGAAATTGTACCAAAGCTCTTTGATGTCAAAAATGTTTAAAAGCTGCCCACTGTCTGTTATACTACATGCATGGATGTTATGTGTGAAGATTTGATGAGGCAGATTAATTTATTTTCCAAAGAGTAAAGAGTGCAACTGTAATTTTTTTCCCATTTCCCTCTATTTTGATAATTGATGAGAGATATGAATGTCATTCATGGATGACCACATTCAGACATGTCATGTTTTATTTGGAAGGCCATGACATAAACACAGTAGCAGTGTCTCTTAAAGTTCAATCCTTTTTATTTCCCTTGAATTAGTTTGCCTGAGAAGACAATGGATGGCAAGACACGGGTTGTAGTGACAGTGGCTGGCAAGGGAACATATCGAGGGATTGGACGTAATTACCGCATTGCAAAATCAGCTGCTGCAAGGAGAGCTCTTCGTTCACTGAAAGCTAAGAAAGATCCTTAGCTTAAATTACCACCTCATGGCTTTCGTCAGGTCGAAATCAGATTTATTTTGATGCTGATGGCAGGATCATGTGAACGCTAATTTTCACTAGTCTTTAAGGACTTTATTCCATTTCAGATTCAGTTTATGATCTGCTTGTTTTAGTTAATATTGTGAAATTTTCTAATGCCAGAAAACAAATCAATATAGAAGACATTTTCAAGATTTTTATTAAATCAAGAAGTAGGAGCAGATATTGGGGTAGTTATTAGGGATGGGATGAATCAAGGGCAAGTATTTGAGTGACATCCATGACACACAAGCACAGAGCTCTTAGTGACATCCATGACACACAAGCACAGAGCTCTTAGTGACATCCATGACACACAAGGACAGACTGTGCTGTGAGTGACATCCATGGCACACAAGGACAGAGCTGTTAGTGACATCCATGACACACAAGGACAGACAGTGCTTTGAGTGACATCCATGACACACAAGGACAGTGCTTCGAATGACATCCATGACACACAAGGACAGAGCTTTAAGTAACATCCATGGCACACAAGCACAGAGCTGTTTATAGTGACATCCATGACACACAAGGACAGACAGTGCTTTGAGTGACATCCATGACACACAAGGACAGTGCTTCGAATGACATCCATGACACACAAGGACAGAGCTTTAAGTAACATCCATGGCACACAAGCACAGAGCTGTTTATAGTGACATCCATGACACACAAGGACAGAGCTGTTTATAGTGACATCCATGACACACAAGGACAGAGCTTTAAGTAACATCCATGGCACACAAGCACAGAGCTGTTTATAGTGACATCCATGACACACAAGGACAGACAGTGCTTTGAGTGACATCCATGACACACAAGGACAGACAGTGCTTTAAGTGACATCCATGACACACAAGGACAGAGCTGTGAGTGACATCTACAAGCACAGTACTTTAAGTGACATCCATGACACACAAGGACAGTGCTTCGAGTGACATCCATGACACACAAGGACAGTGCTTTGAGTGACATCCATGACACACAAGGACAGAGCTGTGAGTGACATCTACAAGCACAGCGCGGTGAATGACATCCAAAACATCAGTCAGCTTAGATCAGTGCAGTGTTTGAGTGGTATTTCAATCACACTTAGGCTAGCATATAAATTTCAATGTGCTGATACATGTAATTCCCATTTTACTGCATATGTATATTTCAAACAACAACATGGTTTGTACAGAATTGATCGCAATAAAGTAGGAACGTCACATGCCAACTTTTGGTCCTCTTTTTATTACAACATCAATTTAACAAATATTAGCAGCTTTCTGTCGCACAAAGTTTAAGAATGGATACTACAAAATCATAATTTTGGTTTTCCAGGACATGCACGAAATATGGGAAATTTCCTGAAAATCTAGATTGCAAGTGCACATGCATAATATCAGTACTACTTAAATAACAAATTTCAAAAGGGATGTCCCAACCAAATAATAGCTGCACAGAGACATTTCATCAATAAGTTTTTGGCAGCAAAGAATTCTTATTGAATTACATCACATATGACATACCTAGTGCATAATCATCAAGTACTGCTGAAGGGGCACCACTATCTATAGCTTTATCTTTGGGACTGAAAGAGAATAAATGTGAAGTATTCATAACCTTAGAGGCATATGTCCTTATCAAATCTATCTCTTTTATACTCTCAGTGAGTCCCCTACTGGTTATGTTTTCAAAGATCCTACAACAAGTTAGGATACTATGTCATCATGGACTCCTATTAAGCTTCTGTCCCCGTTGTTCAACCATCTGTACATGCATAATATTGCTACCATGGGAACCTGCAAGATGACTACATCAGGTTTACCCGATGAAATAAAAAATGCTGAGAATTCTGACTCACACATTGTACCTTTCAATGATGACGACGAAGAGCAATGGCCATGTGGTTGTTTCTCAGTATTTCAAGACAGCACAATGACAGTGTGTGCCTGGAAAGACACAAAAGTGGTGGAATTTATGAGTATGACAGTCAGTGTATGTAGGCCGAACAGACAGCAACTGATGTGTCAATATAAAGATAAAAGAATGGGCGTTTTTGAATGAATTGCAATAACATGCCCCAACATTGCCGTAGTGTAGGACGAGTTCCATGGACTGCTATCTGCCCGTAATGTACTTTAGAGGTGTTGACTTGACTTATCAACAGCTGGCTTACTACATGCCAGATTGATCATCGCCATGGTGGCATAGAGCTGTGTTTTACCATGAGCTGAACAAGGCACTCATTAACGCTTTCCACAACATGGCATCAGTTCATGGATACGGCCAAAGTGGATGGAGATACAGACGTCAGCTCATGTTTCGCGCTCAAGTAGCAAAACAGCTGATCGGTAATTTCTCATCACAGCAACGCCCCTCAAGAGCAACTTGTCTGACGGCAGCACATCTCATTCCTACCAATGTTGAAAGAGTTGGTAATCGAATGGGTCACAATCCGGATGGAAGACATGGATGTGTGATGTGTCGACGTGCAGGGCAGATAGCAGGCCATGCAACTTGTCCTAATCATGTTCATGAGACAACTGCAGCCTTACCTGCCTGTTACCACTGTGTTGTCCACGGTTCAGAGAAGTGTTCTGGCAAGAGCACAATGTGTGAATATCTCTGGCAAAGGAGAGTAGAACTGGAGGTTGAATGGACTGCACCTTTGCATCATGAACCTTTATTACACAGTTTACAGTTCGCTGTGATTGCAGTATATTACTAAAGTAAGAATGTTAATGAACTTGAAAGCCTTCCAAAATTTAGTATTCTTGGCCGGTAATTGCTTAAGCCCAAAATATGTCCATTTTTATATCTCTAAATTTAATTGTAATGTTTTGCCAACAGAATTAACTCTCAAAGTGGCAGCTATGTAAATTTATATACTTTGGGGTGTAACATTTCTGTACTACATTTGTAAAAAATTAAAGAGTTTCTGTATAGCTACCTGCGGTAATTGATGACAATCAGCCCAACTGCTTAGTAAACTGATATCAATCAGTCATGAGACAGACTGTGTGAGGGATTTGTTGCATTGAAAACATTTGACCCTTGGTATGATTATTCTATGATCGTTAGTGTTCTGTTCTCAAGGGAATAAACTAAGCCTGAGCTGTGTGGTTTGAGGGAAAGCAAAATGTTATGAGTATTTCTTCAAATCTGTTCTGCTTCCAGTGTAAGAATCTGATATCTCTCAGTAAATACCCAATTATTGACTATGATTCCATTCAAGGAGAGCATTCTCGTATTTCATGCAAAGCAATACGTACTCTAGTTCCTGCTCAGGTTACAATGACAGTTAGGTCAAAATTCTGATTTTATCTCATTGTCAAGCATTAAACTGAACCACCATGGCAACATTTCTTAATTCTCTCTTCGTTCAATCATAAGGAAGCCAGGATAAACAAACAAACACACAATCAACCAACCAAATAAACAACACCAAACAAACAAAGAAATAAACTAATCAAATAAACAAGCAATAAATGAATAGCAAATACATAAACCAGCAAATCACAAATAAATAAACAGACAGATAAACATAAGTGAAAACAATACATTGAATAAGAATTAAATAAATGAATAGCAAATAAATAAACAAACCAGCAAAACACAAACAAATAAATAGATAGATAAATAAACATAAGTGAAAACAATAAATTGAATAAGAATTGAAATAACTGACTGAATAACACGTGTAAATTCAAAATACGACGTAGGTATCACTTCCCACTTTACTCCCAAAAGGGATGTGACTTCATTGCGACATCAGTATCATTACCCACTATACTCCCACAAAGGATGTGACTTCATTGCAGCATCAGTATCATTACCCACTATACTCCCACAAGGGATGTGACTTCATTGCGACATCAGTATCATTACCCACTATACTCCCACAAGGGATGTGACTTCATTGCGACATCAGTATCATTACCCACTATACTCCCACAAGGGATGTGACTTCATTGCAGTATCACTACCCACTATACTCCCACAAGGGATGTGACTTCATTGCGACATCAGTATCACTACCCACTTTACTCCCACAAGGGATGTGACTTCATTGTGACATCAGTATCATTACCCACTATACTTCCACAAGGGATGTGACTTCATTGTAGTATCACTACCCACTTTACTCCCACAAAGGATGTGACTTCATTGCGACATCAGTATCACTACCCACTTTACTCCCAGAAGGGATGTGACTTCATTGCGACATCAGTATCACTACCCACTTTACTCCCACAAGGGATGTGACTTCATTGTGACATCAGTATCACTACCCACTATACTCCCACAAGGGATGTGACTTCATTGTGACATCAGTATCACTACCCACTATACTCCCACAAGGGATGTGACTTCATTGCGACATCAGTATCACTACCCACTATACTCCCCAAGGGATGTGACTTCATTGTGACATCAGTATCATTACCCACTATACTCCCACGAGGGATGTGACTTCATTGCGACATCAGTATCATTACCCACTATACTCCCACAAGGGATGTGACTTCATGGCTGCACAGCCCTTGTGGGAGTATAGGGGTGGTGATACTGACATCGCATTATAAATATGTTGCATGAGTTGTTCAGTCAATTATTTCAATTCTCCTTCAATTTATTGTTTTCATTTATATTTACTTATTTATTTTTCATTTATTTGGATTTTTTTGACTGATTAATTTGCTATTCACTTATTACTTGATTATTCAATTTGTGTTGTTTGTTTGTTTGTTTGCTGGTTTGGTTGGTTTTGTTGATTCATTTGTATGGTTGAATTTTTTGTTCGTTTGTTTGTTTGTTTGTCTGTTTGTTGATTTATCCTGGCTGGTTCAATCAGTTTGATGTCGTTCTTTCAGAGACTTTATTTATAACCAATTGTTTATGTTTTAAACTCATCCAATTTGTTAAAGTGTCGTAGATCATTGTTTCATTCGCACGTAACACAGCGCTTGGTGTGTTTGAGGAAACTTTTCTTTCTCACATCTCCATTGCCTTGAAGTTTGGACATGGACTACTTTTATGACTGGATCAGTCATATAAGTACTCCATCTATACCGAAACTTGCTTGAATTTAAAGCTGCTAAATGCTAAATTACTTTCAAAATATTGTATAATAGTATTTTCAATCTACATAGCAAGTTTTGTCAACTGTGATCAGGTCCGACAAAGATAAATATCCCTAATTAGGAAAGTTTAAATATGCAAATTAGTAACTACCTGCAGTAAAATGCTAAAGGACTTCCAACAAGGTTATATCATACACAGCAAGTTTCATCAACTTTGGTCAAATCAATCCACATATGTATCCTTAATTATGGAAAGTAGCATTTAAATTTCATGTCAGCTTTTTATATCTTTCACGGCTGTTGTATCCTGATTTCAACATTTGTCGCAAATCTCATCAAATTTTGTGCAACCGCTCTCCATGCATATCCATTTTTGCCAAACCCACAAAAACTAACCAGTTCTTGCAAGTCCAAAAACAGACTATATGTAGCAGATTTAATTCTGATCCTATAAGCCGTTCTTGCGATATCGAGCCGACAGAGCTGAATAGTTTCCCTGTTAGACAAAGATTGCATTTCTCAAACACATTGGAGTAACTATATGCTTTTGATAGGATATACTATATACCG
Source organism: Ptychodera flava (assembly GCF_041260155.1). Taxonomy (NCBI): domain Eukaryota; kingdom Metazoa; phylum Hemichordata; class Enteropneusta; family Ptychoderidae; genus Ptychodera; species Ptychodera flava. The sequence continues at coordinate 1,410,494 of NC_091941.1, forward strand.
TGAATTATTTGTCCGTTGATTCCATATGCCAGACGTTCTTTGATAATTCTATGCTGTTAGCATATGCCTTGCTTCAGAAAGATCGGACATGATTTGCATAAAGTGTTTTCAATGTGTTTTATTGGCATTGTTCGTAACAGCTAGTGGGTTAGAAGTTTGTTCTTAACACCTTCATTTTGAATCACTGAAATGACATCATCTGTGTACCTGAATGTCAAGTACTATCGAAAGCTTTAGCCACGAAGACCTTCTGTTTGACCAAATTCTGAATAAAGTCTGCTTCATCTGAGTACAGGAACAAATCAGCTAGTAAGTGGGAGGGGGGCACATTTAGTTCCCTCAGGTATTCCTGTACACTGTTGGAAACTTTGTCCTCAACATTCGACAAACATGTGAGGAAGGATGAGAAAGTCAACCATACCGATGACGTCATTCTCTGTATGATTTGTCTTAGCAATAGTATAATTCTTGACGAAGTGTGTAGAGACTGCATACTTGTAACGGCGTAAGCCATTATTGTAGAAAAAAAAGATTGATCATGCAACGTGTTCCGACGGAATCTTGTCCTTTAATACAGTAACGTCACCAGTTCATACAAGAAGTGAATGTGCAGATAGCGAACTTTCTCAACAAGAAAACCATGACGTTTAGAACATTCTAAGAAAAATAAATATATCTCCCGGATCGCACCCAGAGTTTGTTTCCTGCCAACCCACAGACCAAAAATGAGTGACGTTGATACAGATACTTAAAGAGGTGAGAGGTATAACTGATTTGACTTCGGCAATGATAAAACCCGATCATTAAAAAGGCATCCTTTTTATAGATATATTTTGATTTTCAGAGATAATATCTAAAGCTGGAAGGCTCCACTCGCTAATACGGTGAAAAGATAGAGCTTATCTTCAGCCTTTCAATAAGGATTTGCCTAAAGATTTACTCCCAGCTTCACGAGTTACAAGTCTGATGCGCGTATCACGCAATGAATGTTATAATTGGAGAGGGGAATGGGTCAAAATTTTAGAATACACGGCAGAAGAAAGTGAAATTCCTGATGCTAAGATATATATGTTCTAAAGTTATCTATTATGCTGATCTTTAGTGACAGGGATGTCGGAGGTGTACGTTGGCACGGTGAATTTTATGAATTTCATCCCATGGTTTCCAATTAATCGGTCATTGTCGTTGATTTGTTTGGAAGCTCTGGGACGAAATCTGGGATGAAAATTGTAAAAAACCAGTCAGATTGTTTTCAAACATCCAGACAAACAATTCAAGATAAAATAATTCTATACACATGGGCATTCTTTGGCTGAATCTATGTTACCTTCTTAAGAATAGTGATGGAAACGATTTGTTTTTTCTTAACCGAGTAATAGATTGGTGTAACCGGTTGCATTGATTTTGTAAAACCTTGGAACACGATTGAAACTAATTTGGGATAATTGGATTTTCATATTTTGCAAATTTTTCAAAAGTGTTAGGTGCCATATAGCTGAATGTTGCAATATCGCAAATTATTCATAAGAACAAGTGTGTAATATAAAAAGAAAAGCAGATGAGATAACATCTGTAGATTAAGTCGACATTACTTCACCATCCAATTATCCCAAATTAGTTCCAATCGTGTTTTGGATAGCTTAAAGTTGAGGACAAGCACTACAACATAGTTTTTCTCTCACATTTTATCTTGAAATAGTAAAGAATACCAAGTTACTTGTTTTGTATATCAGCAACACCATAAAACTACCTTAGTTTAAGTTAATTTTGCCATAACTTAAACTGAAACTAATATCGTTCATCTTTCGCTATAGAAGGCGTCTCTGTCTCCGCGATATAAGCTATTATCTCAAATTGAAACCCACCCTTCAGTTACAAAAGATATCTGTATCCAAGAAATCAGATACACCTTTATATTTGTAAGGTAAACAAAAATATAATATGCATGAATTTCAGCAGTATACAAGGACTGTTTCTTGGATAATTTTTATAGAACCGCCCAAATTCACGCCTTTCTCCTGAATGTTGAAGGGGTATAATAGCAAAGTTAAGTTTTTCTATAAGTTTGACAGTGTAGTCTGCTTCTGCATAAAGTTCAAGATCGTCATCTTTTACACTTAGTTCCCTCTGATCAACCATAGTGTACACAATGTTTTCAAGTACCCAATTTTAACTACCACGTACCAAAAAAACAAACAAACAAATAAATAGATAAATAAATAACCAGCATAATTATGATATCATATCCATCACTCACTCCATGTCCCGCAACGTCAGTGTTCATCCAGTCTATCAGTCTTTGAACTCTTATTGGTCCGGCGGTGCATGAATGTTTGGTAGCTGCGTAAGGGGAGGAGGAAGTAGACCCATTAGACCCGTAGTGTGGCTTAACTCTGGGGATGTATGGCCATCAAATGGCTGTAGAATCTATCACGCTTTCCCTCCGGGCAGTCAGATAGGTATATAGCCCCAAGGATGGTACGTCATCCTGCATGAAAAGCATGTGAAAGGGAACTGGCAGAGAAGTCATCCCGTGTGTATCATGGTTCAGCTTTCTCAACCCATGGTCAATATAGCCCCAAGGATGGTAATTCATCCTTAAGGGGTTTACATATAAAGTGTGATAAAAGAGAGAAGAGAACAAGATTATGGCAGAGACTGATGCACAGACATGGATCTATGGTGTACGTGAAGAGGTGAAGACATTCTCAGATTGGAAAAATTCCGGACCCACTAAAGTGAGTAATGCGTATGGAGGCAGGGATTGTGGTAAACGTGAAGCATTTAATGCAATTATGGATATTCTACTGCCAGGTATTAGTAATCGCATATACTTTTATGTTGGACGATGACTCATCCCGTAAGAATGTCATTTATCTATGGGATTATAAGGAGAAGATGATGTTTTCCTATGATGAAATGTAATATACATGATTTGAGAGGCTGCACAATCGTTGGATTCCATTCAGGACAAGATTCAAACCTTATCCAAGTCCAAAATTGCTTGCCATGTTTATGATGAGGAAAAAACCCACATTTTTCATGCATAGACCCCAACTAACAACGTAGTTGTTAGTAGTTTCGAGCGAAGCCCAACTACTACTACGATCGGACGAAGCATTTTAGTTACGTAGTTGCCGAGTTGGCGCCCATACCTATTGATTTATTTGACCCAAAGGTGTGAAATTACCGGTGAGGGGGTTGTGTGTGTGTGTGGGGGGGGGGGGGTGGGTCGTGCTAAAAATTATCCTGAAATTATATTTCTATACTACTAATTACACCGCCTTTCAGATGTTCCAACGCCAATCATCTCACCTTCCTTTTCATTTTTTTGAAAATTACGCCACTCCTGATTGTTTCTTTTCCCTGGGCGGCATCGTCAGAAAATTTTACGTAAAATGGAGATACAAACAGAAGAGAAGGATATACTGTTATCGTGTTATTCTTCAGCCCTTTTGTCGCATAATTTGTAAACATGGTAAATAAATCCCCTGTTGCCTCAACAGAAACTATAACAGTGACACCCACTGTTCATTAGTAAGAATATTTTTAGTTTTAAAATTGTCTCCTAGGGATGATATGTATGTTGTCATCAGTTCTGTTGTTCTAACTTTCTCCTATGCTATACTGCGTGTAACTAAGGAAACTGCGATTGAAGTTCTTAAAACAACAAGTATTAAGTGTAAGATTGCCATAGCGTTTTAAAATTCGACTTAAAACTATGTTATCCGGTATTGAAAACAATTAGCAGCCTTGTTTTCGAACAAAATGCATTTCCGTAGTCATCCCATTGAACTCCATAGAAAGGAAATCATTACGATGTTATCACAACGAAGTTAGGTCAGTTAACCATAACAACGTCACCCACCTTCCTAAGGTACGTTCCATCATTAGCATAATTTCTGTCATAAATTTGAGTCGAGGCACTTGCGTCGATATCTGCAGCGCGTCTTTTTAAAGTAGAGTTCTTCTTCATCGTAACATGTCGGGAACTGTGTTCTCTTGTTCACTTTTCATTTTGATCTCTACACAAGCTATCACTTCAGACACGGCTGCTCGCTTCGGAGAAAGTAATCATTCTAATACAACGGTGTTACCGGCAAACGGCAGTAGCTACAATAATGCTTCTCCTCGATCCAATTCCGCATCTGGCGCTAAGATACCCCTCTACCTCGGTACGTTCTTCAGCCTCGGCGGCAACTGGGAAGGAGGCGGAATCGTTCCAGCTGTGGAGATGGGCCTCGATCATGTCAATACTAGGAACGACGTGCTGCCAGGCTACGAGCTGAGGATGGTCTGGAACGATACAAGGGTAACGTTGAATATTTTTACAACTTCGATTATTAATATTATTGTTACCATCTGCAAGGTTTTCGTAATATCACCATCTCAGTGCCAGACCTTCGTAATGTTAAAACCAACAAAACATAGCGTGTGTTAGAGGCTGATGTACGCTTGCAAATAGTTGGGTTCATAAATTGATGTAATTGCAAGATTACATTTTGAGAAAATGAGCGTATCCACAAAGAGCTAGTAAAATGGGCGTTTTAACTCTGTAATATCCACATACGTGCAAAACATGTTAAAATGAAATGAGAATTTATTTGAACACATCAATGCACCTCTGCAAATGCGCATCAGAGTAATCAGTCTACAATACAAAGCAGTATATGTAAGAAGGGCTCTATTCTTTTTTAACATAAATAAATAAGAAAATTGATGAATGAGATAAATAAACAAATAAGAGCTTTGGAACTGTTATGTGGAAGTCATTAAAGTGTGAGGGATATCGCTTTTTACTCGTCATCATCATCGTCAGAATTTTAAAACCGTAATGGATTCCTGACTCAAAACCAGCTTACGGTCTTTATTAGAAATTGCGACTGGAAAACAGATTCAGAATAACGCTACTTTTAATTTTTGGGTACTAAAAGAAACCCAGCAGAAACATCTTTTTGCATGACTTCCTTACAAATACCCAATTTTACTCCCTGCCCTATAATTCTATTGTTCCCGTTCATGGACCTGCAACAATATCAATTTGAAAAACGACGACAGCATAAAACAGCAACGAATAAATAAATATGTTTCCTTTTTTTAGTAACCTCGTACAATATGCACCGGCTTCCTTATTTAGAGGTTATAAACAGCAAGCAAGGGTATTTGGTTGCGGATATGACTTCTAGGGTGAAAATTAGCATATATGGCGGGAAATAATCACCAAGCGAAGCGCAGGAAGCGGTATGCGAAGGATAGATTTTAGAGAATGACGTCGTTGGAAAAACCCTGCAATGATTACAAATATCAAAATAATGCCCAGAAATGCAGCAACTGAAGGTGTACAGACGTTATACATCAGATTATCGCACGATTATTCATGAATGCATCTGTTCTGTGTGTGGTAAACGGACACGGTATGTATCATATCAATATCACGTCGCGAATTAGATGATGGACTTTGGTGACGTTGCACATGCACATTACATTACTATCTGTCAAAGTAGGCATTATATTTATCTACCTAGCAAACGAACAACGAACATTCAAAGCAGAATTTGTGAAACGTGACTTGCTTGAAGTCATTCAATTACGTTTTCAAAGATCCTTGAGTGGTGCGATTCAGTGGTTCACGAAATCGTTTGACACTGTTGGGGCAGGGATAATGATGTGTAAAAAGATTAGGACTCATAGAGACTAATATGGACATCTTAAGCCTCAGAACCAATATAACATACCAGACGTGAAGTGAAAAATTGTCGTCTGTCACAGCAGCAATGAAGTTATCACTGACGCAGAGTTCGCAAAAACAATTTCAATTTTATGTTTAATGGCGAACGCAACTGAACACATGATATCATGTGTCTTAAGTCAAGTACATAAGTATTTCAAATTAGCTATATGCATGGTGGCTAAAGTTAACTTGGGGTGTGAGTGCGTATATATATCAGATATCAGATAGATAGATAGATAGATAGATAGATAGATAGATAGATAGATAGATAGATAGATAGATAGATAAACACATACCATGCCATTTGTTTTCTGTGCCACTCATAGTGAACATATTTACGTATGGCGGATAATCAAGGCCAAAATTCGAATTCACATTTTGGAATCTGAATATCGCATTTTCAACTTTCGACCAACAATCTTCGAATTCCAATTCGAAGTCCCATCACCGACGTTTTTCTTAGCGGTCTTCACTATTTGTGTAGGCGTCCCTAAGTTGCTTCATTGTAGTTAGCCACGTTTTTCCTTCTTGGCCATTCTACGTCGGAACGCGTCATAGATACGTCACATGACGTTATCGGATTTCTCGGGTGATTCTTGTGTGATGCTCTACGGGGTCAACGAAAAGATGGACAAGCACGTACCGTTTTTGGGATTGACAGCTGCCGATCCGTTCTGTTGCAGATTCCGACCCTTGTCACAAAACCAAAGCGATTATTACTAAATAATGTTGAAGCTCTACTTTGTATTAAAATATGTCATATTTTTAAGAAGTGGTAAAACTTTAAAACATGTGAAAGTCTGCCCATTCATTGGGCCATGATGACTATCGATTCATTAATGACTGATTCATTTTCAGTGTTCCAACCCTATGATCCGACACCCCTATGTCCGACACACTATGTAAAAAATATTTAAATATGTAAAATTCTATTTGAAAACGTCCATGTTTAGAGAGATGGTGTACATTCCTACTTAATTGAAGTATTTTCGGTCCTATTCAAAAACATTAATGTACAGAAAAATACTCCTAAGAGCGTCTTTTCAAAATCGTGCGCAAAACATGTTGTTTAGAAAACTTTATGTGATTTGGAAAAAGGACTTTTCTGAAGAAACATCGAATCTTAGTAAAAGGAATATAAACCATGATTTATCCACGTGAAAAATATCATGCAGAAATGACATTACATCCGAAACAAGTGGTTATACTTAATGTCAGTATTCAATTCCAAGATGTTAACAGGGCGAAACTTCTTACCCATTTCAAGACAGAATTTACTTACTCCATGATATCATGATACATTTATCTAGATTTTGAGTTGAATAAGTTTAATTTTGAGCACTGAAAATGTCTCTTTGGTACCGTTTTAAGGTTTAAAGGACAAGAAATAGCCTCTTTAACTAATAAGAATTCTCTAACGAATACTGGGAAACCCTCTATAAACTATATTATAGTGACTACATTTCAGCGCACCTTGGTATTATTCACTTTCAGTATAATTCTTTAATTCAAAGAGGATTTAAAGAAAAGAAACGAGTCTGAGAACATGATATTATCGCCGACAGGTTCGTGGTGGGCGCGCAAACGTAAACTCTCTTTTTGAAATTTAAAACCCTTTCGTTAATCAGTTTTCAGTACTTCCTTCTTTGACAACGCTGCGATATTTCTGATCGAAATTTGCACTTTCTCAAAAAGAGTGTCTGCGATTTCAATATATTCTTGGTTTCAAGTTAAGGGCAGTTCATGTTTCAGACATACATTTTGATTGCTCAAAATAGATATTCCATTTAAAAATAATTATTGAAGGACTGCATCATATAAAATCAATAAATAAATCATTTTGTTCTACGTAAACTTCTACCATTTGTCGTTCATTGTACCATGGTTCTCTTGAATCGGAAAGCACCAAACAGCGGCAAGTATTGAAGTCCGGCGTCTTCCATAACTTGTAAAACTTTAGTTGTATATTTACTTATTACATTGTAAATATGAATTGATAACAGGATAACTAGTTCCTGCAGAAGTCTTCCATAGGGGTGTCCGAACATAGGGTTGAGGGAATATATGGGTGTTGGAATAAAACGGTGTTGGAATATATGGGTGTTGGAATATAGCGGTGTTGGAATATATGGGTGTTGGAATATAGCGGTGTTGGAATATATGGGTGTTGGAATATATGGATGTTGAAATATATGGGTGTCGGAACATAGGACGGTCACCACTTTGGTTCATTGAACGTACTTGTACAGGTCATTTGTTGACAGTTGGACTGGACGTAGTTATTTGTCTTAATGTCAGCATTTCGCAAAAGTCGTACATTACTATTACTTTGTCGAAATATAATTTTTACCTCAAATATGAAAGACGTAGATATATACAGCATAAAGGACACCCCAAGCTGTGATAAGATGCGAATCATATACCACACAACTTACACAAGAGAATGAAACACAGCTGTCAGACAGAAAGTGTTTTCAGGTTCCGGACCAAGTTTGATCGTTTGCACTTGCGCTGGCATAAGATCGGCAAGCGAAAAAAAACGGTACTACACCGGATACACTTGCACGAGCTGAATGACACGCATTCGGATAGCATTTAACATCCAGCAAGACTCTCACGCCTATATAACACATCTCCTCATCTGTCAGGATGGTCAAGGTCATGTTGCAGCCTGGACAAATTGCCACTAACATGGTCACTAACTAACTCGACACTTCAGCGTTACCGTGTGTTTGGGACTCCCTAACAAAGTGATGAATAACTTTTTGTAAAATGATACCTTCGAATTTTACAACTCGCATTTGACTATGATGATTTGTATGCTCATATTTGGCTGTGTTGCCTTGCTAGTGTTATAGGGGACCTCTATGAGTTAGTCAAAATATGATTTATAAAAATCAGAGTTCGAAGGTTAAAAATGCTCTGTACGAATCCAAAATGGGAGTTGGATAGTTGAAAATGCGATATACGAATCCAAATGAGAGTTCGAATTTTGGCCTTGTACGAATCCAAACTAGGAGTTTGAAAGTTGAAAATGCGATATATGAATCCAAAATGGGAGTTCCAATTTTTTAGCCTTGATTACGCACCATAGGTACGTAGCTTGTACAATTGTCGTAGGATAATTTTGAAAGATGTTAAATCTGAAAACAGCACATCGAAAATTTGTATTATGACATTGGCAAATGTAAAATGTTACCAATGTCACTCTGCTCAGTTTAAGTTTTCAAAATGTGACCCTCCCCGGGGTCAGGTTTGTAAAAGCAGAACTGCCCCATCCTTCATGATAACTTAAAGCTCCCTAAACTGGCGCTATGGTCGGGTATATGTTCATTACAGACTTAGTTTGTACATGTTCATTACAGACTTATTTTGATTATTTTTGCAGTGCGAGTCGGGAGTAGCTACTCGAGTTTTTTTTCATCAGCTTCAAAACTCACCTCAGAAAATCATGATACTGGGACCACCTTGCTCACCAGGATCAGCTGTTATGGCAGAAACAGGTGTTCATTGGAATTTACTTGTGGTAAGTATAATCTCTAGTAGTGAGTAGTCTATGAATTTAGTGGTAGTAACTATAATGTCAAGTAGTCCATGATTTGTGGTAGTAACTATAATGTCTGGTAGTCTTTGGTAATGTTAGAACTCATTTAAGTGTAAATCTCAGGGTTTCTTTAAATCACGAAGTTCCAACGAAAATGGATGGGGGAGTCGAGGGCATAGTGTTTACGTGTGAAAGCCGATGTATTTGCACTCATGTTGTCAGATGAATAGGCACATTTTCCTGGGGTTTGTGTCAGCTCATTCGATTTAAGTTTTTTTAGAGTTACACCCGTTATGGAAATTTTGATGTCAGGTTTGCAACGATCGTTTTCTCAAAATTGCAATATAAGTTTAACATAAGGCTGGACTTGGTAATGAAAATGACATTTGTTCGTTCTTCTCACAGTAATATAGTCTGTACCGTCACTACATTCAATTCGTTGAGTGGTAAACCACCCATGCAGTATTCAATTTGCTAGGTAGTAAAACTCCCAGTCTTACGAAATTACACCCTTCACGAACGACAGCGTCAAGTAGTACTGATGTCTGACGGTGACAGAAAAGTCAGATTTACTCTTTCAGCAAATTCAAATTCTACTAAAATGCATGGAAAATATAATTATATCTAGAGTGTCTATTTAATACTATACAGAATACAAAGTATGTACATTCTGATATGAAGAGGAATCAGCAGTAATAATTCTCAGCTTTCATACAGCAACTTTACACGAATAGTGTTTTCTTAAACACTTTATTTACAAATTATTAAAAAGTTCAAGAGAGACAGAAAAGTTATTTTTTGTTTTCATAGCTGTCGTATTCTGCTGCATCTCCGGCTCTCTCAAACCGAGAAAAATATCCGTACTATTTCCGTACCTACATATCAGACACTGCATTCAACCCAGCTAGAATTCATCTTATCAAGAAGTTTGGTTGGACACGAGTGGCGACAATTCATGAAAACTATCCACTGTTCTCACTGGTATGTTGCCGTCAGGCTTTTGTTCAATCTCAAATAGTATTGTTACGTTGTCAAGCATTTTTTGTCAACGTACTGACCGTAGAAATTATCATGATCATGATCATGATGATCATCATCATCATCATCATCATCATCGTCATCATCATCATCATCATCATCATCATCCTCAACAGTGGCAGAACAGCCATTCACAGTGCAGCTATTTTGTTTCCGTTTCATTCTAGTTAAAGTGTCAAATGTTCAAGGGTAACATTATTCATTGCATGTTTAATCTTAGCTCCAAGTTCAGAAAAATGCTTATAAACCAGTATGTCCCCTGACAAGCCATGGCTTGCAAATCTATGCTGGACACACTTCTCTCACCGACTCTATTCTAACACCAATGTTTCTGTCCTGCTGAACTGCAGATGCGTACAGAATACGCGCAAGCAAGCGCACATCCACACACTAGAGGACTCCTGCATACATTGCAAGCTAGTCTAGCGCTTACATATTGTATATAAAAAAACAAATGTCAAACGAATAAAGAATTAGCTTACAAAGAAATATTTTAAAGTCAGGCTAGGTACTCTTAAAATTAATGGTGCGAGTATTGTATTAACCCGACTTCCGTATTTTGAATGTGTAATTGCAATTCCACGGTCTGAAGATTTTACAGTGTAGCTGACAACACAGTTACTCTACGTGCTTATAACAAGTCGTTTAAGAAATTTAGGTACCCTATTTATTAAACCTCTGTAACAAGTAAGTATTTCATTGAAATACTCTTGAATGCGTACTGCCTAATGTCAACCGTCATGAGAGGAGACTGTACGGACAACGGAAGGATAGTGTGTCTAGAAAACGAGATTAGCTTATCGAGCACACATAAACAGAGAAATTACTGAAATGATTTCTGTGTTTCCCTCTGGTTTGGGTTGTTTACTCTTTCTACAAGTTGTGAACAATCGACAGTGGTTTGCTTCTTGGGTGTTTTAACCGAAATTAAAATGTACACTTTCTGAATTCTCCCTAGGCAATAGATGACTTACTGACGCTCTTGAAAGCAAACAACATAACGATTATCAAATCAGAAAGCTTCGCAGAAAATCCAAAGAACCAAATTGAAAATCTTAAGGTATGACTCATTGATCTATGTTAATTAATAATAATAATATAGTAATGTTGTATGGTGTCATGGTGTTGAAAAAATGATAACTTATTCCCATGCATGTCTGTTGGTCTATAAAATGTATTCCCAGGACGTCAGTATGTCAGTAAATAGCAATCGTATTCTACCAATCTCAAATGTTGTATACCTGGAAATGAGAATTAAACAATTGTCTTTCACATTGTTCTGTCAAATTAGCCGATTGATATTCTTTGATAAATTTTGATTTTTGTCATGAATTTGAGAGAGAGAGAGAGAGAGAGAGAGAGAGAGAGAGAGAGAGAGAGAGAGAGAGAGAGAGAGAGAGAGAGAGAGAGAGAGAGCGCAAGCCAACTCCATAAAACAACTCGGTCATTACCAGCTCGGACTGAGACAAACTCGAACATTATTCCATCTTTGCCTACAAAGTCTACACAATTTGAATTACGATTTTAATGAGAGTGTTTGAGAGAATTAAATTTTATACACATTATTGCCGTGGCAATGCCGAATAATTAACCTTGGTTTGGACCAAAATTAGTTTTTAGGGCATTTTCACTATGCTGCACTTACTCATTACGCTGCTTGGCAAAAATCAAGTCTCTCTTGGTAACGCTACTCCAGCTGGCTCCAGCTGTTGTTGCACAAATTATGTCTGTGGTAACGACTCAAGCTGTTGTCGCACAAATTATGTCTGTGGTAATGACTCAAGCTGTTGTCGCACAAATTATGTCTGTGGTAATGACTTAAGCTGTTGTCGCACAAATTATGTCTGTGGTAACGACTCAAGCTGTTGTCGCACAAATTATGTCTGTGGTAATGACTTAAGCTGTTTGTCGCACAAATTATGACTCAAGCTGTTGTCGCACAAATTATGTCTGTGGTAACGACTCAAGCTGTTGTCGCACAAATTATGTCTGTGGTAACGACTCAAGCTGTTGTCGCACAAATTATGTCTGTGGTAACGACTCAAGCTGTTGCCGCAAAAAGGCCGTTGGTTTACAACGGTGTTTTAGGCCACAACGAGTTGAGAATCGAGATAGGTTTTTTGCAGAGTTATTTTTATTTAGTTGGTTTGGACCTAGTTTGATTTTTGTCAAGTGTCGTAACAGTGACATGAATATGGAATGATAAATCAGAAACAGGGAAACAGTAAGTTAAGCAGAGAAGAGACAGTAAAAGGGAAAACCAGTTGCCAAGAAAGACAGAAAAATGTCAGTGAACTGACTACACATTCAGTTTATAGAAGGGAAGGCACAGCGTTACATGTAAACAGAATACCTAGCGGTCTTCCTTATATTGCTTTGTTTCGATATTCCCACACAGAAAAGTGACGCTAAAATTATAATCGCCAACACCTATGCCAACAAAGCCAGGAGACTATTTTGTGAGGTAAGTTTTCCATTTCTTTACTACACACACCCAAATTTTCATGAAATAATTTGATTGAAAATGATAGGATCTAGTAGTTTACGCTCAATATATTCTAAAAGTCAATGGGAGTATTGTTATATGAGAAAATATACGTCATCAAGCAAGGTTTGGCTGTAACGTCAATGATGGCACACGGAGCCGAGATAAGATACAACAGTACTGATCTCCTTACCTCGTCACAATGGATCGCACCGGTTTAACGATCATCTTCCACGCATTGTACGGTACTCTTCTGTATACCATCATAAACTTCGACTGAAAAATAATGCATTCAACATCGACATCGAGTAATAAAAACAACTATGTTCATGAAATTCAGTATATATCACGAGAGATCATTTCACAAAAGTTCCTAAACCACAAAATACCCGATTTAGATGGCAAGCCAGCTAGGATATATGCCAACTGAATAACACAAATTACGGATGGTAGGAATACATTCCCGCATAAGGTCAACGTTTTACCAACAAAACATCAAAATGAGAAATATTGCATATAATATCACTATAATTGAAACATAGGAGATAGCCTTTGTGACATCTTGAGACATATAAACGTAACCATGGATGTAAAGGAAATGTTACCATCGGCAGATACATATCCTTTAAATCGGTGACCTTCACCTGTGCGGTATCAAATGCATATGACAAAACACTTCAAATCAAGGCTTTCTTAGCACTGTAGTTTCAAAATTTGGCTTGACGTCATTCGATTTCTTTTTCAATTTTCAAAATCTGTTTGCAGAGGTACTAGGTATCTTGGTATTTCTCATCGGATGGGAAACAAATATGGACATTAACGCAATGTAGCTTTAGTAGCCGGTGATGTTGTTATGGAAACTAGAACATACATTTTAATCTAACTAGGTGTTTATCACACGATTATACAAGTGCACTTACATATTCACTTCCTCCATAAGAAGTAAATTAAAACAAGTGATCGTCACTTATTCCGCTATGAAAGGTATTCCATTTACGATGATTTTCTATTTGAAGATTTCAATTAACTCAAAGTTTTGACAAACACAGATGGCCTGTACCTCTGTGCCCATGTATTTCTCCCGATTTGAACAAATTTTGATCAAAATATTTCTATTTTGTTAGTGCGCGTTTGGGGCTCGTTGTTTTCGGTCATGTGTCATGGGAGAAACTACTGTAACATCATTTGCGAGTGTATAGGTTGGCGGCAAATATGATGACAGTGAAGTATAAATCGTAATTTGATAGCAGGTCATGGAGTAATTTAGATAGTAATTTAGTTGCAGTGTCCTATTTCTATTTTTTATTGATCCATTTTCTAACATTTCAACATTTCCCTAGTAATTAGAGTCCTTGGACGATATAAATCCTTGGCCGCTGTAAATCCTTGGACGCTATTAATCTTGCACATTTTCACGCGGTCAGGATTATGACAATCGTGGCGCCAGAAATACTGTACTACATGGCGGAACTCGATCACACAGAAAATCCGCCCAGTGTCAAATTCGTCTCGTGTAGGATATCTGCGTGCCATGTTGTTATTATATCGTTACCACTTATCATATTGCGCTGTTAATTATATATTTTTAATTTATTCATGGCTTGGGTCTGAAACAATAGATGCTTGGCACGGACAACTTATGATTTATACTTTTCTTTCTTTTAGTGTAGACAGAAATCAAAGTATCGTAATTCTTGTTATTGTATTCTTTACCCAGCAAAGCTATAACGCTATGTGAGTGTAGACACTACCAGTTGAATGACGTATTCAATATTATGTACGTGTTGCTAAAATGACTACGGCAGTTTGTGATGTGATGACTATGGCCGCCGTGATTTTAAATATACTGTCACCTGTTCCAATTTTGCCACAGTTACCATGGAAAGAGAAAATCTAACCAATCACAGATTTTAAGCGGGTGGCCGCTTTTTAAAAACTGTGCCCTCACATGGGCATTTTGAATACCAAGGAACGCCCCTTTGATCATATATGGGCATCTTTAGATTACAAGTGACTGTATACCTTTAATAGATCCATGAAATGATAACGGGTATTCAGTTTAATGATATGATATGCGCTAGGTGAGCTTGGGTGCCGTGCGTTGTGGGTTCGAGCCCGGTTGAAACCATCGTATTCTCTACCCTGGGTTGATAGTTCTGCTGGTGGACAGAATTGTCCCCGAGGCTGTCTTCCGCCCAGTTTAAGCGTTGTATTCATTGCTTCGCTTCGATAAAGTTTGTGTGAGATGTATGATAGTGTGTGTACTAGCGTGAGTGCTTCACGAACTCTACGGCGAGTGGAGAGGTCGCAGTCAGAAAAATTGTAACAACGTAGCTCGGTTATTGAACCAATCTTTTTGAGATTGGGGATTTAGCCGAGCGGTTTTGTCTGTTGGCCTCTGCGCTAGGTGATTGGGTGCCGTGCGTTGTGGGTTCGAGCCCGGTTGAAACCATCGTATATTATCTATGGGGCCCGTTCTAGTCAAAATTAAAAATTATTAATTTTAGTTTGTTAGAATTAATTTTATGTAGACTGGAATTAATATACTAGCACCTCGAATTAATTGTATGTTTCTTTTAATTAATTTTTTATATGCTGTAATTAATTTTGTGTAGTCATGCCGAATTAATTTTATGTTCCAATTAATTATTAGTTCCAGAGACCTCTGGAACTGTTAGTTTTTGCTCACTTTCCTTCTTTCTTTCTTTCTTTCTTTCTTTCTTTCTTTCTTTCTCTATTTCCGGTATTACTACCATAGAACATGCTACACACAAATTTTTCGTAATTACCCAGAATGCATTGCGACACGCTTATGACGTCATGGCTCAGCTCGGACGGGTTTTACGGGCATTTCTTGTTTGTTTATTTATTTATTTTTATTTGGCATTGCTCAACTATCATATTGCGTTCAGTTATTAATAATTCTAGCTTTCTTTCGCTTTGTTTTTTGTTGCTTTTTGATTTTATTTTTCTCTAAATACTCGCCGTACGTGGCGCTATACTGTTTCGCCCGAATGCTAATGAATAACAATGGCGGCGGTACGATCGCTTCGCTCGCACAGAGAGAGATAAGTAGGGTTTCCGCAAGTTTACAAGCGCGGCTGGGCACATCGTGTACCTAGGCGAGGTGGGTGTGCTCGAAAACGATGATCAATGCAAAATTTGGACTCAAAATCGCTGTTTTGGCGGAGAAACCTGCCCGCCACCAGCGGTTTTTCCTATATCAGTCTGCGGGGCTGTGGTGGGAGGCCGTTTAACGCCGGTAACACACAGCCCTGCCATGCAGAGCTAGGCATTCATAGTGAACGTACTGTCTGTCACGCACCGGCATGCGTTGGCTGCACGTAAAAGCAACTCAACTTTCCAAGATCAAACGGTCAGTATCTTGTGAAAACAGCGACATAGCAATGAAAATTGTTTTAGTCTGTGCTTTTAATCAAATGAAAATGCATGTGGCTCGGTTTTAAATTTCAACGGCCTAGGTCAGATGTTTCCTCTCGTCTGATCATCGACGTAAATCACACCGCTCTTTATGGCAACAACTCTGCGCTATCCGTCGAGCGATTGATTTTTGCGTAGGTCAGCGGAGCGAAAATTATTGCAGCTCTGGCTCTCGAGAATTTTTGTGTTCGGTCGAAGTAATTATGTGTGTTCGCTCGAATTAATTTTGTGTTTGAGCGAATTAATTATATGTGTTCGCTCGAATTAATTATATGTGTTTGCTCGAATTAATTATGTGTTTGCTCGAATTATTTTCGGCCGATCCCACAGTCCTTTGCGCACGCTTTCTTAAATCAATATGGCGACTCCCGACCGGAGTGATATAGTTATTCAGGCGCTCGAACCGTGATCTGTGAAAATGGAAATCGATAAACTGATCACAAAAACTTTTGCAGTGTCTCCTGTCTGAGGGATCGTGTATGTGATTGCCCATAGAGTGAAGACCGACCAATTCTGTGTTTACGTCAGACGCGAACGTTCACCCTTCTAATTCTATCGGCTGTGCCAATCATCGTGTACTGTACATGTAGTGTAGTGCAGTGTACCGTAAGCGTACGCAGCATTCGAAAATGAAATCTACCGGACAGATATCTACGAATATGAAAACCAATAAAGAACTTAACAATGACCACCAGAAAATGTCCTCCAAGCTTGATTACTGTCAAATGTCTCTAATTACAAATATAGCATCGGCAGTTTCACCTCTATCTGTATATTTTTACAGATAGACACAGGCGCTGAAACTGTCGCTTACGCGAAGCCGCCTGTATACCGGAGGAGAAAACAGGCCGGCTTCGCGTCCGCGACAGTTTAAACGCTAGCTGTGATATCGCAGCGGTACTTGTGGCGTGTATCGAACGCGCTCAGGTCATTGGGGTCATCGCCACAGTCCCGCTGCGAGCCAACGCATAGGCTTCGTTGGCAGTTTACTACGAGACCGACCGGTATCGTAGATTTAGCTCGCAAAATAATAAAATAGATAAAGCATGCAATAAATAAAATTATACCTACTGTATCACTGACTATCTGAGACTCATCTTCTACTCCTGCTAACGAGCCCGACCGTGACAACATGTATTTTCGACCGTTTTTCGGTGAGTCGTCGATGGTTCCTGCTTGAATTTGAACTTTTGACCTCCAACGTATTCAGTGCATTATACGCGCGATCGTGCAAACATCGTAGAAGCTGTCGACGGCTCACGGAAAATGGTCGAAAATACGTGTTCTTATCTTCAACAAAGTTAGCAGGCGTACAGAATGAGTCTCAGATAGTCAATGATAAAGATGATACAAGTTTATTTATTCAAAGGCTAATATAGTTCATTATTTTGCAAGCTAAATCTACGATACCGGTCGGTCTCGTAGTAAACTGCCAACGAAGCCTATGCGTTGGCTCGCAGCGGGACTGTGGCGATGACCTCAATGACCCGAGCGCGTTCGATACACGCCACAAGTACCGCTGCGATATCAGGGACTGTGGCGATGACCTCAATGACCCGATCGCGTTCGATACACGCCACAAGTACCGCTGCGATATCACAGCTATTTAAACGCCTGTGTGTATCTGTATATGTAAATATATATGTACATATACAGATAGAGGTTGAAACTGCCGAATGCTATATTTGTAATTAGGGACATTTGACAGTAATCAAGCATGGAGACATCTCCTGGTGGTCATTGTTGGTAAATTCATATTCGGAGATATCTGTTCGGCAGATTTCTTTTCTAATGCTGCGTACGCTTACGGTACACTGCAAAACTACAGTAGGCCTACACGATGATTGGCAAAGCCGATAGAAGGGTGAACGTTCGCGTCTGACGTAAACACAAAATTGGTCGGTCTTCGCTCTATGGGCAATCACATACACGATCCCTCAGACAGGAGACACTACAAAGTTTTTGTGATCAGTTTATTGATTTCCATTTTCACAGATCACAGTTCAAGCGCCTGAATAACTATACCACTCCGCTCCGGACGGGAGTCGCTATATTGATTTAAGAAAGCGTGCGCAAAGGACTGTGGGATCGGCCGAAAATAATTCGAGCAAACACATATAATTAATTCGAGCAAACACATATAATTAATTCGAGCGAACACATATAATTAATTCGCTCAAACACATAATTAATTCGAGCGAACACACATAATTACTTCGACCGAACACAAAATTAATTCAAGACACTAGTAGAAATTAATTCTAGCACACATTAAATTAATTGCAGCACGTGAAAACATTTTGAACCCAAAATCAATTGAAGGAATTAATATATTAAATCTAGACTACATAAAATTAATTCCGGCACATAAAAAACATATAAATAATTTGAAATGTTAGCAAAATTAATTCTAGACTACATAAAATTAATTACAGCAAAGATAAGCAGAAATAATTAATTGGAACACATAAAATTAATTCGGCATGACTACACAAAATTAATTAAAGCATATAAAAATTAATTAAAAGAAACATACAATTAATTCGAGGTGCTAGTAAATTAATTCCAGTCTACATAAAATTAATTCTAACATACTAAAATTAATAAAACATAATTTTGACCAGAACGGGCCCCCATAATTATCAGTATTCAGTACCAGGTACGGGAGTACGGGAGTTCAATTTAATGATGTGACAACAGGCGTTCAATTTGATGACGTGACAACCAGTGTTCGTTACTATACGTCTTACGTGTAATGGCGTGACTACGTGTTAAATGACATGACTACCACACTGTTCAGTTTGATGTGACTATGGCTACCCATAGCTAAAGCTATCAAACAGATGATGATCCATAATGACTGATGATGCATCCCTTCAGCCAAAATTTTCTATCCATGGCAAAATCTTGAGTGACAGCAATATTTTCTTAATCTCCATAGGCATACAAGCAAGGCATGACAGGACCAGATTATGTCTGGATGTTAATAGGATGGTGGCAGAAATCATGGTGGGAACTTGAAGATGACACAATTGATTGTCCCAGAGATCAATTAAATCAAGTTGTAAAACAGTCACTGTATATTTCAATGGAAAGTTTACCTCTGAGTCCATCTGAAGAGGAGACTATCGCTGGCTACGTAAATAAAAATCATCTTCACTTACAGCTTTCCTTGGAAGCTGTTCGTTTGTCTATCTCTTATGTATGCCTGTGTTTTGTATGTGTACATGTCAAAGGGTAAAGGAGTCAGTCCCCTGGGATGGGGTGGGGAGGGGTGGGGTTCTTTGTGCACGGGTTTATTTTATTTTATTTTATTAATTTTAACTGTGATATTTCCAGTAAAGATTTTGACTACAAACCGTCTGACTGCTTTCTTTATTACTACAGGTAATTTTATTAATTTTGACTGTGATATTTCAAATAAGGATTTTGACTCCAAACCGTCTGACTACTTTAATTATTCCGAAAATGCTGCCAACTTGCTAATCGGCTGTCCGTATCAGCGAATTAATTGATTAAGTCAACACCACAGCCGTCCCACACGTAGATGTAAGAGATGTACAGAGATGTCATGTTGCTGTCTATTTGATGATCGTAATTTCTTTAATACTATACAAACCAAAACTTGGCAGAAAAAGTGAATGTCTAGAGAGATATTAGTCAAGCCTTGTCTCGAGAGAGATTGATCACGCCTTTTTTAAATTCGTACTATAAAATCATGTTTCTGTCCGCCATTGCTGCTTAAAACAAATTATCAAGTAAAAATATAGGGTCACGGTTTTGAATGAGTTTGTTGAGAATAATGCTGTAAAAATTGCTATATAACTCCAATGTAGCTGAAATACATTACAGGCATAGATAAATTTGTTTACGGTATGTTGTGCTTTGTTTTGAAATTAACAAAATTTGCCGTCTTCAGAATGCGTCATGTTGCATCTGGAATACTCATAGACTCATGTTATTTTCCTCATTTCTCATACAACATCAATCTGTTTTCTTAACAAATCTTTGTTTGTTTTACTCCGTACGGTTTATTCTTAAACTTTGTCAGAGAAGTTTATGTCAAATTAGAATGTAACACAAAGCCACATTTCTCGTCATTAATTCTGATCGATGTGATTTTAGCCTAAAATACAATCAGAAGTAAATAGAACCATGCGAACATGTTGCACCATGTCGGGAAGGTCACGCTTGAATATTCACTTGAGGGAATGGTTAGAATCACGTATAGTACCTTCACCAGAAAACATTCGACCTGCACTGTGAACGCAGCATGTAATTCCAAAAAACCCGTTCAGCATGAAAAGTTGTTGTTTCAAGTTTCAGTAAGTTTGCAAAATTGAACAGAGTGAAACATCATTTTACCTCGTACAAAAAGAAATATTTATCCTTGGTATGATGTGAAGTATCGTTATAACATGTCTCGATGTGAGTGCAAATCAGTGCATTGATTGAATTGGAACATCCGGGGAGTTAGCGGGCCGGTGAACGGTGTACTGATCGGGTTCCATGGTTACCCGGTCCAGTAAAGCCCTTCGACTTCTTCGACGATCAAAGTAGTAATCGTGATTAGATGTAAAATATCCATACGTGCACTGCTATTTTGACTTTCGTTAAAATCTATTTGATACTGGTCGATAATGGTAAAATTGTTCGAAAATGCCCTGCGTGTAACTAAATGTCATATAGCATTGACTGTGAAAAGGCATGTAATAAAAATATTATTGCCTGAATACATGGGTTTATGTGCCCTCGTAGCAGGAGAAAATGTCCCCTCCTGGCGTCGGGCAAATTGTCACCTGCTCTCGAGCACATAAAACCATGAATTCAGACAATAATATATTATATTAAAGAAAAAGTATTTTGTTTAGAGACTTACTGAGTAAACGAGTCTTGCTATATGTCTCATTGAGTTAATGTGTCTTGTCATATGTTTTTCTGAGTATAATTGTCTTCGTAAAACACACAGACAGCGGCTGAATTCCTAGAGATGTACCTCCAAAGAATGCAATGGCCGGAAAACCAACGATACCTGCCAAACGAACTGGCGACTTATGGTTACGATTCCGTGTGGACTATCGCCTTGATGTTGAATGAGACCGTCAGGGAATTGGAAACAAAAATATTTTCCGACAACTCTACAAGGCGACTAGAAGATTTTACCTACGACGACAACGAAATGGCCATGATCTTCTTGGACAAATTGAGTGAGACTAGATTTATTGGTACATCGGTAGGTAGTGAAAAATTTGTTATTTTAAAACTCACTTATTCCATTCATAGAGCTCCTTATTTCTTTCCTGGACAAAATATCAAGAATGATTAATTTCATGGTTTTCATCCATAGGGTCCGGTGACATTCAAGAATGGTGATCGCCAGGGACTTATCAAGGTGGAGCAGCTTCAGGGTCAGTTACCATTCACACATGTTACAACTTTTATATTTGGCACATACAGTGCTTTGGTCATTTACATTCACAGATGTTAATGTTTTATTTTTGTCACGTACAGTACATTATCTAGGACCCTAAAGTGCCAATGCTGTTGTCAGAGTCTACATGTCTTTGTCTGTGCGCGCGCATGTATGCTGCCTGGCACTTGTGTCACCGGCGGTTCAGTCAAAAATGCCGGTGTGTTTGTTACGTGATTACATAGACCAATGAGTCAGCTTCTTTTATAGATTCTCTAAACTTGTTGATGTAATCAGTTGACAATTATTGAGTTATTGATGATCTTAGTAAAACCGAGCAAAACATTCTGGGTGGTAGAACCCTTGTACTGAACTCTAACAAAGTCAAAGCCCCAGTGTTCAATTCAAAACAGCCAGTAGATCTTCCATTGGTATGGCTTTGTTGTATTCTGACTACCCCAAAACGTGTTGTCATCACGGGAATTTCCTTGGCATTACAGTAAGCTGAAATTTGTACAGGAAAGGTCAAGTATTCAATAAACAATGAACTAAATAAGTATGGCATAATTTTGTTGTTATGAAAGAGAAGTAACACATTTTCTAGTGTAAAATTCATGTTGATCACCGTGCACCAGCCGTCCCTAAGATTTACAGCGGATGACAACATGTTTGAGCTATCATCGCCCCTTGCAATATTGCTATCTTCCTAGGACATCGGGAGGAACTTAGACTCTTGGTTACGATGTGTCCTGCTGCTTGCTAGGGTGTGTTGTTTTCGCTAAGGGGTGCGCCATTTGATATCCTGGGGGGGGGGAAGGGGGCTTGGAAGATTGGTGGAGAGCCATTATTTTTTTTCCCACCTGCTTCACCATGAATTATTTTTTTTCTACAGGGCATATGCTGGCAACTTTTTTGTTCACTTTCCTTCTTCTAGATATATTTTTTTTAACCAAATTTCAGGTGCAATGCTTGTTTGCTTGGTTTTTCACACCCAGTAACAAGATGCTGTTCTATCGCACACAGACTATATTCAAGAAACTAAATAAAGATATGTAAATACATGTACATTTTTGATTCACTTTATTTATACCATGGTAACACACTGAAAATACAAATCAAACAACCTGATTACTGAGTTCTACATTAAGCATTAACAAACTTACAGTGAAAACTTTTCTGAGAACATAACTGGTATCATCAGACGAGATGATTTTATCCTACGTATATATTTGTAAAATCATGTACATTTATGGCATTTACTTGTGCTTGAAAAAAATATGTCATCGTCTGACAAGTGTCCTGGTTTGAGTGATATTAGCAAGTTGAACAGTCCACTTGACTGACTGAGTCCACTTGACCCAGTTCATGGCAGGCTGTCTCTCTTCTTGTGGTATTTTGACAAAATCCATACATTCAGATTTACACATATCTGGAAAACACTGGTGAGCAATTTCAATTTCAGCATACTTCCTCTGATCAGAAGGTTATGTATACTGTACAATTGTTCATATTCAGTTATTTAGAATATAAAGGAGATGACTGAGAGAAAAGTCGTCTGAAATAGTGTGAAAACCTTCCTCAATGAGACCACTTCAGACGAGTTCTTGTTTTCAGTTGCTGAAAGCTACAGTGATAGTAGCTGTAACTTTTGACAATTTTTCAGTGTTTTTGTTTGTGTATTTATTTCAGTTCCTCGTTTAATAAATTCTAAGTTATTGTTCCTCAAGCTTGAAATGGTTTATGCTTTATAAAACTCCAGAGCTACTGCTTGATTTTATTGATGCTGCAGTGTGCATCGAACAATTGCCAAGATTTTTTTTTCCGAGTCGCAATGGTCCATAATTGTTTTCCATCAGCCACTTAAAGCCAGATTTTTTTTTTCGAGCAACTCAACCTGGCATCTTTTTTCCCCCAAATCTCTCCAAGCCCCCCAGGATATCAAATGGTCCACCCCTTAGTTAGAGATTTTGATAGAGACTCATCAACTTTGCTATCTCAAACATTTTGTCCTCCACTGTAAGATTTAGCAATAAATTCAATAATTTGAAATTTCATTGTATGTATAAGGTATTTATCGGGCAAAGTACATTGCCAAGGTTTCATTAATGTCTAGATTTCAATTTTATCTTTGACAACCTATGCGATCTTAACATAAACATAACAATAACAGTGACTCAGCTAGCGTGGCGGCATCGTTGACTAAAAATCAGCTCATAAAGTGATTAAATGAATGCAGAAATTGTTTTCTACGGTATGTCACACACCTTGGTGCAAGTCCTCAAAATTTGTCACCAAAAATTTACCGAGATAATTGTGGTTGGCAGAACGTCACCTCGTTTACTTTGAATTATGAAACTTTTAATATTTTCCTTAGAAGCAGCAAATACGGCTCAGCTATGCCCTTCAGTTTTAATCGAAGACTCATTCTCTGTTTTGGAATTTAGGTTTGGCTAATGGAGTTTGATCCATTTTTACATAGGGACGTACGAAGGAAACATAATATCATTATTTGATTGACCTTTAAGAAAACAATTTCGCCGCAAATAAAGTAAAGAACGGGTACTGCATTCTCTTTCCATCATTTACATCGCCCAATGGATTATGATGTAAAACTAAACGAATTCCTGAATCTACGACTCTTGTAGGTGTCGAGACAACACCGAGACCTATATAAGATGCACACAGATGTATTTTCAAATATTAATTAGCATTGCTTATGTTTTATCTCAGCTGATTGTCCTGATAGTTGGGTCGTATTTAGGTCAAGCTGTTACTACTTTGGCAATGAAGCAATTACATGGTCCAATGCTCGCTCCCATTGCCACGACGACGCTGCAGATTTGGTAGTCATAGTAACAGAAGATGAGAATGAGT
The DNA here is from genome assembly GCF_041260155.1 of Ptychodera flava. Taxonomy (NCBI): domain Eukaryota; kingdom Metazoa; phylum Hemichordata; class Enteropneusta; family Ptychoderidae; genus Ptychodera; species Ptychodera flava. Next base: position 1,435,017 of record NC_091941.1, read on the forward strand.
TCGTTCTTCTTCATATGGAGCATAACACTGATGGTTGGTACGTTAAAAGTCAAAGCGTCAATGTTTGAACATTCATTTATTTTACGTCTGTTTTTATCCGAGAAATCTGTAACATATTTTCATTAAACTTTCTCACAAAACATTCCTATTTAGAAATGCATATCGCATATCTGACGAACAAAGTATAAGTATAGATACATTCAAAGATATAGTCATGATTGGTGAGTCTCACCGTCCTAAAGCGACTATTTTTCGTTTTCATAAGTTTGCAGTTCAAGGAAACTGTGTTGAATGATAGTAAAGAACACTTAGCAGGAACAACTACAACGCTATCGAGCCTGAGTGTTTTATCCGATAACATGTGACCATAAACAACACCAGCTGAAATGTTTCGGGAAAAATGCTCTTTATATTGCCTTACGATTCGTTTCAGGTTTATTGGTTTGAAATACGATAGAGTTCTCCAGTGGGTAGATCAACAGCCTTTAAATTATACCCCAGGAGGCAATCTCCTTGAAGACACACCTAGCGGTGACCGAACGTGCGGACTGATGAACCGCGAGGGATTTTGGGAAATCACACGTTGCACCAACAGGAGGAAGTTTGTCTGTAAAAGAGATCAAGGTAGTTATTGACTCTGAGTTGACTAATAATGTTTGGAGCAAGAGTAATACCTGAAATGTTTTTGACAATACTGTCACATTTTTATATAAAGCTACTTTAAGTGTTGTTTCCCTCGCAATACCTCCACGTATTTTGTTGGAAAGTGTTTTGTGTTTCACGCTTCGGCTTAATTTCGCTTCAGTGAAAGATATTCGCGCTCTCAAGTTTTACTATAATTTTCTGATATACCGCTAAGCTTGTGTGGACCTACGTTAAAGCTGTTCAAAATCGCCACCATCCAAAATTAATCGAAATCTTAATATTTTCCCATAGAGTAATGCAGGGATGGCAGCCATTTTGAATTTCAAATGTTGGTAAAATTAGGATAATTAGTTTTGTCTGGCACCAAATTTTGCACGGTGACCCCGATACTTTAGAATAGAATGGCTTCCTTGGTGACAGTTTGAGCAAAAGTTGAAGTCTTTCAATCTCGAGGCGCATACTACCTTAAATGACCAAAAAGGCGTATTCTTCAAACACCCCCGTTTTCAATTTTCTATTTTTGAAAAGTCTTTATCTTATCTTGCAGATTATCTTGAGAAAACCATTGCTCTCTACGTCGAAAGTGAGGACATCATGAATTATGTTTCTGAATTCCAATGGGCGGGTAAGACTGAACAGGTTTTGGCGTCGGAATCTATTACAAGGGATAGCGCCTTCTGCGAGTCAATAAATACATTTGAACCAAATTTAATCATAGCAGAAGAACAGACAGACACAATTATTTTGCAACGGTGCCAATGATTTCCCGACATTTAAAATCTCCATTAGCAGTAACTTCTGATGTCTTTTCGAATACTTTTAATATTCTGTTTTGTAACAGAATAATGTCGAAATGACGAGTATTTGACCTGTGAAGACTGGCTGTATATGTACAATGTTCAATGCAGAATTGACAATTGACGTATTGCTCGACTACAATTCAATTGTCAGCAATACTCATTGCGCAGTGCACACAAAGCGTTGTGGTTGCTTAGTCTTTCAAAACAGTTCGAGAAGAAGAAGAAGACAGACTTGTTTTCCAGGAAACAAAATATCAACAAAAGTGACGGTTATTGTCCCTTTATTACTCTGACTATAGTACCAGAGTTTATCCGTCCAGTCTGTAGATGACCTGAAACACCACTGTTCATTATTTTCTATTTATATTCAGTGACATTCCGTCGGGGTTATACATAGATATAGCCCTGTTTGCTAAATGTACGATGATACGGGTAATGTGTCTCCGCACAGTACCGGTCTCTCCTGGTGTGTCGATGAGACAATGCTGGGAGCTAAATGTGATGAAAATATTCTTCAAGCTCTATAATAGCCATTACGAGTGAGTAAACAGACAAACTTTATTTCACTCCACAGATGGTATTGTTCCACTGGATCACACGCCCGAAGCGGTCATAATAATCGTCGAAGAGTACTTAGGGGTGATGCCAGAGATATATTTTGGCACTTGTGTTGTAGCTAGCTGTGGTTTAGTGATGGCGTTGTTTTTCCTAGGTTTCAACATCAAATACAGACAACAGAGGTTGGTCAAAAGTTTGTTGAGTTTGCCGTTTGTGTTTGTTTTGTTTATTAATTTAGATAAGAAACAATAATTTTGTTGTCACAAGTAATACAGACAATTTTCATCTCTGATTGTAATATTCAGTTGTAGTTGAACACTGGAGATTCCCTACCCACTGTATTTGAAATTGCAGGAAATGAAATTCACGCAAATTACACACTACACATATAAGGGGAGAAAGACCCAACAACGTAATATATGCACAAAGACACAGGTGTTTGGTCCTACTATTTATTTTCAGGTATGTGAAGATGTCTAGTCCTAACCTAAACAACGTTATCATCATGGGCACAGTGTTTCTCTACGCCGCAGTTTTCGTCTTTGGCCTTGACAATAAGCTTATTTCGCCGGATGTTTTTGAAATAATGTGCCAGGTAGGTGAAGGTACCCGGTTTCTGTACAAGATTTCAATCCGTAAAGTTTCAATGTAGACATTAGACAGAAAGATACGTGCTTGATTGTTGTCTTCTGTTTTCATGATAAGGATAATTTAACAGAAATCTTTCCTAGCATGCTTTCCTGAATGACAAATCTGAAAATATTGTGATATTGACTTTATTTTATCGTAACAGTAACGAAAAGTAATCTCTATACACTGAATCTTACGATAAATATAGGCTTGTGTTCTCTGAGTAGATTCGTGTATGGGTTCTCTCTCTGGGATTTGTCATCGCATTTGGAGCGATGTTCAGCAAAACATGGAGAGTACACAGAGTAGCCACGTTAAAGACGCCAAAACGACGGGTAAGTGACCCTAGCGTAATGGGTAATGGAAAGAAAGGTTGGCGTAACAAGTAATGCAGCCGCAGCCTTGTTTGCATTTCCATATGATGGTATCGATTGTAGAAGATTGCACCATAACGACTCTCTCTTGTCATGGCCGAGATGATTTACACATAGCGACTTTAAAATCTGGATTCAGAAAAATCGTTCTGTCATATTTATATTTATGTTACTGGTTGCCGGGGCAGATTTTACTAATGTTTTTGAAAAACAATTTTTCGAAAGAAACTACTTGATTTTAATTCAAGCATTGCCTGGAAATAATCAAAGATTACTCTCAACCTTAGCTCTATCATTTCATATATAGTGATCGACATGTACAAACCTATTTTTATTTGAAGGTAGTGACTGATAAACAACTGTTCTTGATGGTCCTGGTACTTTCTCTCATCGATATTGCCATTTTATTAGCCTGGCAGATTATGGATCCCATGCAAAGGAAAATTTCACAACTCAGCTTAATTGTAAGTAAATGGAAGTCAAGGTTTGCCATCAAGACAACCATTCGTGATTTTTCTCACTTGTAGGCCAAAACTTTACATATAAGCTTTTCCGATAAGGATATCTTTCAGTCACTCGCTCATGACCTTCGCGTCATCGTAATGCAGACTAATGACTTTAGAATACTCTGCATGCCATTCAATCTAATGATATCCTACTGACGATGGTTTCACGCTGTCTTTTCTGAACAAATTCATCAGTTCACAAGATTGTGTCAATGCTTTCATGAGCATATTCACGCACGGACCATCGTGATGTTATAGTCTGTCTAACAAATTGCCGTGCTACGCAACAGTTCCATGCGTACACTGTACACCTATTTTGTGACATACATTCTCATAGATCATCAGTTAATAATTTATTGACACTGTAAGACAGGCAATTTATTTTGTCTTCCTCCACATAGTTCATAATCTGTGGTGATTAGTATCTCTACACACCAGTCTGTCATCATTGTTTGCGATCTGCCTAAGTATAGTAGTTTTAAAATTTCAGATGTATCAAAATCTGCAATTATATATTGCACTATTTCTATACAAACGCTACCTTTATTTCATTTCGTAAAGAAATTACAAAGCAATCTCCTCAAATTTGACAGGTTTAGACTTCGTATGAACTCTCTTTTATGACAGAGTTTATGCTGAACGCCGCTGGTACGGAATCTGTTAACAATAATCGAGGAAGCCGTTAGCTTCGAAATATGCATTGAAACTCCAACTATTTTCCTTTAACTTATCATTAATGTGTGTTTATTTGATAATTCCAGGATGATCCAGATGATCTTAGTCGAAAGATCCTTCCATTGTTGGAATTTTGTGACTCGGACCACTTGACGTATTGGTTGGGGGCGCTCTACTGTTACAAAGGTCTGCTTCTTATCTTTGGTACTTTCCTCGCCTGGGAAACGAGAAAGGTTCGTAAGAAATACGATATCCTGTAAAACGCTGAACAAACTCTGGCTTATCTTTCCACAACATTATTTTTTCTAAACCGGGTGTTATTGAACTGTTTTATAGGTTTGACTCACGCCAAGTATGGATAAGATTTATGCTGTCTTTCGGATCATTTTGTTAGCTTCGTGTAAAGACGAGGACTCGCTTCCGACACTGTCGAAGCTCTTATTATGCCTGTATCATAATCTCGCATAATCTAGATTTATTTGATAAATTAGAATTACGGAGAATCATGGAAGTATCATCATAATTTTCAGCCAATAAAAACGCTATTCTTTCAGTTGTAGCCACTGGAGGATTTTAAATAATGATGCGAACAAACTGTCAAGATTCTCTTCCAATACAAGTGTTTTCAGTCTTTCTTGCTTTTGCCTTTCGTAGAAATGTGATGAAATGCTTTCTTTTTACGCTATTCCAGGTCACAATATCTGCTTTGAATGACAGCAAATTTATAGGAATGAGTGTTTACAACGTGATCATATTGTGTACTATCGGAGTATCTGTCAGTCAAATAATCAACTATAACATGAACGCAGCATATCTGTTTCTAGCAGCTATCGATATATTTTGTACAACCTTCACTTTACTAATGGTATTCATACCCAAGGTAAGATCTCGAACTGTGAAACCTACAACTTCTATCAAGTTAGATTATTACAACACATCTCATATATGTAAACATATATCAGCTTTTTGTCGTTCTACCTGACAATTTGGTTTGTGAATGGTCCGTGCCTGTTCTGCTGTGATCAAAAGCGGGTATTTTAGGCTTTTTATGAAGCATTTGTCCAAATTTGGTCTGAATTCTGCCGTGGAGGGCCCGGGAACTTCTGAGGAGTGTGTTACGTAATTTGTGTAGGAACGTACACGTGGTGGCGCATCCACCTGTGATTCAGTATGACTCTGTCCTGCGAAGACTGTGGTGAGTACTCGTCCCGAGTTCGTCTATGCCAAGGAGACATGCATCTGTGCAATGGTTGCAATAAGAAACGGTTTGGTGGCAGTAAGGAAGACGGAGGAAGTGAACGAAGTAGGATAACCAACAGTGGTGTGGTAATTAACGAACTTTTATGTTTTATTGTGAATAAGATGGATGTCCTAACAACTGACATGCTGGTGAAGTTATGTTGCGACCAATTTAGTGATGGCGAAGTAGAATATGCCAAGCGGACTGTCTTTGAGCTATGCTGTAATGACCCAGGGAGGTTGATAAAACGTCAGGGACAGAATAAACGATTTAATAATATGATGGATATGGTGAAATTGCTCCATGAAGTTGACAACGAAGACCTGCCATGCTTTGTAGCTAAAGATTTGGCAAAACTACCGCCAATTGATACTACCCACATTGACGTCTCCACTCTGATGGTAGAACTGAAGTCTTTAAGGCGAGAAGTGGCACAAATGAAAGACATTGCTGTGCGGCCTGAGGTGACTGATTTGGCAAATGAACTCGGTTTGTTACGGAAAGAAATTTCTGAAGTGAAAAGCTGCGTTGATGGTTTGAAGAAGCCTGAGAAGGTACATGTTGAAAGTGATGTGATTTCACAGGTGGCACGATATGAATTGCCAGCAGTTTGTGAGCCGTTGGACTTCCATTGTTCCTTGAACAAAGATCCTCATACGAGCTCGTATGCAGATGTGGTTCAATCTCGTGCACCTGCTGTCAAAGCTAAACGTCCATCACAATCTGATCGACTACCGACAAAGGCATCTGAAAATCTGTCCGTGAATAGAGAAGGGGAGTTCACTGTGGTATCGCGTCGTTCTAAACGTCGCCCTCCGCCTGTTATTGGTACTGCGAAATTTAGTGAAGAATCCACAATCAAAGCTGTTCGCTCTCATCCTCCTTTCAAATTTTTATTACTCAATTCGCGCCTACAACGACTCCAGAAGCGGTTATTTCTTTCATCAAAAATCGCTGCCAAGTTATAGTCAAATGTGAACAATTAAAAACCAAATATGACACATATGCATCATTTTTGATTGAAACAACTCGTGAGTTTGCCGACAAAATACGTGACCCGGCAATATGGCCAACTGGAATTCTCGTCCGCAGATATTATTAATTTATGACATTACGTCTTTCATCTATAACTGCCGTGCAATAAAGTCATCCATTGACGCGATTAGGACCCTTTGTAAAGATCATGATATTATTCTTGTGCAAGAACACTGGCTGACGGAAGCGGAACTGCCTCTTCTTTCGAGAATTCACAAGGACTTTAACGCATGTGGTGTTTCTGCTATCAATGACAACTGTGGAATTCGCGTCGGGCGGCCGTTCGGTGGCGTTGCCTTCTTATGGCGCAAGTCCTTGGGACAAATTTTCACGATTAAATACCTCAACGATACGGGACTTTTAGGTGCTGAAATAGTTACATCCTCCAGAAAGCTATTTATTGTTTGTGCGTATCTTCCGACCTGTTCTAGAGAAAACTATGATAGTTATATGAGTTATTTGGCAAAAATCAAAAGTATTATTGATGAGGTTGACACTACGAATGTTATCATTCTCGGCGATTTTAATGCCAATTTCGGTACGTTTTTTGCGAGTGAGCTTGATACTTTTTGTATTGAAAATAATTTGCATATCTCTGATGCTGAAAAGCTTGGTAGATTCGATGAAAACTTTACATTTATTAGTGAGGCGCATGGTAGTACTGGTTGGTTGGATCATATTCTGAGCACCCATGCAGTGCATAATGCTATTTCTGACATTGGTATAATGTATGATTGTATGTCATCCGATCATTTTCCTCTTTGTGTAAATATTGATATTATTGAGCTTGTTCATACTGACCCAATTCGACAGAACGTGACCAATTCTCATGAAAAACCTAATTGGAGTAAAGCAACGCCTAGGAATCTGTCTGCCTATGAATATATAACCGATTGCTTACTCCGTAGAGTGGAAATCCCCAGCAATTCTCTCGCGTGTCGAGATCCTAATTGTAAGAACGTTGAGCACCTTCGCAATCTGAACTCATTGTATTTGAATATTGTCAGTTGTCTTAAATCAGCTGCTCAGAACTGTATTCCTATTTCGAAAGCAGACGGTCATGGGTTTAAAGCTATTCCAGGGTGGAATGAACATGTGCGCGAGTTCCACAGTGCCGCTCGTGATGCATTTAAGTTATGGGCCTCCAATGGTAAGCCTAGGTATGGTCCGCTTTTTGATCTTATGCGCAAAACGCGTGCAAAATTTAAATCTGCTTTACGGGCGTGTAAAAGAGATGAAATTCAAGCCAAAGCCGATGCTTTGGCTAACAACTTGACGCGGGGGGCTCACGTAAGTTTTGGCATTCTGTTCACACCACTCGTGGTTGTCTATCTTCGCTTCCGACTAGTGTAGGTGGGTGCACTGGTCACGAGAATGTTGCTGATATGTGGAAACAACATTATGAAAAATTGCTTAATTCTGTTTCGAACTGTCGTGATAAAAGTTTTGTATTATCGACATTAAATGATACTGGTTTCCATAATGCGATGGTGGTTACTGCAAATGAAGTAAAAGGGTGTATCAATAAGCTAGAAAAGGGAAAGGCATGGGTAATGATGGTATTGCAGCTGAACATCTTATTTATGCTAGTTCAATCCTTAGCGTTTTATTGAGTCTATGCTTTACTGGATTTTTTACACATGGATATTTACCCGAGACTTTAATGCATGCGATCATTTGTCCCGTCGTGAAGGACAAATCTAAGGATGTTACTTCTGTGGATAATTATAGACCCATTGCAATTGTGACGGCCATTTCAAAGGTATTTGAACTCTGTGTTCTTTCTCGTATAGATTCACTTTTAGATACCAGCAATTTACAATTTGGTTTTAAAAGTAACCACTCTACTGATATGTGTATTTTCGTGCTCAAAGAAATTGTAGATTTTTATAAAAGGCATAACTCGCCAGTGTATCTGTGTTTCATGGACGCAACGAAAGCTTTTGACAGGGTAAACCACTGGACTTTGTTTAGAAAATTGATCAACAGTAAGATACCTCTTTTCATTATTCGTATTTTACAATACTGGTACAGTAACCAATGTTTTTTTGTTCGCTGGGCATCTGCAGTTTCTAACTCTTTTGGGGTAACTAACGGTGTTCGTCAAGGTAGTATCCTTTCGCCCAAGCTGTTTGCCATGTATGTAGATGGTTTAAGTAGTAAGCTTAAGTCAGCCGGTGTGGGTTGTCACCTGGCAAATACCATTGTTAACCATTTGTTCTATGCCGATGATTTAGTCTTGATTTGTCCGTCGGTTAAAGCATTACAGAAACTAAGTAACGTTTGTGAACATTATGGGAATCAGCACGACATTATCTTTCATACTGCAAAGACAGAATGTATGGCAATTTTCCCAAAGTCCTGGAAAGCTCACAGTATGAGAATACCCTGTGTACTACTGTATGGTAAACCTCTTAAGTTTGTGTGTACAAAAAAGTATCTTGGCTATATTATGTCTTCTTCCAGTACAGATGATGCTGATGTGCAACGGCAGCTGCGGTGTTTTTATGCTAGAGCTAATTTTATTTTACGTAATTTTGGCAATTGCTCACATAAAGTGAAGTGTACTCTTTACAAGAGTTTTTTATATAGCGTTTATTGTCTTAATGTTTGGTGTAACTACAGTGTCAAACAAATGTCTTCACTGAAAGTAGCCTACAATAATGCATTGAGATTAATATTTAATCTGAAGCGTGATACAAGTATAAGTTTAAATTTTGTTAGTAGAAATATTCTGAATTTTACCTCGCTTCACCGTAAATTGTTGTTTGCATTTTGTGAACGGTTGTTGAAAAGCGAAAACCCTGTTATTCGCAGCTGTGTTAATTCAGACTCTTATTTTCAGTCCAGTTTCTGGAAACATTGTAAGAGTATTCTTCATTAAGTTTATTCTAGCTTTATTTCTTAGATGTAGTGTTGTATTTTTTTGTACATTTTACTGTATGGGTTTATGGCCTGAAATAAATAAATAATAATAATAATAATAATAACACGTATGTCACTGTGAAATCTACCTCTCATATTTCATTGAAACTTAACATGTACATAAGCTGTAAGAATTATTAATTAATTAAAGGTATACAGTCACCAGTAATCTAAATATGCCCATATATGGTCAAAGGGGCGTTCCTTGGTATTCAAAATGCCCAGCCCATGTGAGGGCGCCGTTTTTAAAAAGCGGTCACCCGCTTAAAATCTGTGATTGGCTAGAGTTTCTCTTTCCATGGTAACTGTGGTAAAATTAGAACAGATGACAGTATACCTTTAATTATCACAGACAAAATAAGAGTGCAATAGATCTTGCTATGCCATCTATCTATCTATCTATCTATCTTTCTATCTATCTATCTATCTATCTATCTATCTATCTATCTATCTATCTATCTATCTATTTTTCTATCTATCTATCTATCTCTCTCTCTATCTGTCTGTCTATCTGTCTGTCTGTCTGTCTGTCTGTCTGTCTGTCTGTCTGTCTAACTGTTTGCCTAACTACTGACGGACTGACCCGTCCATCCGCCTAACCGTATGTCACGCCATGTTCATGTGTTTAATGTTTGTATCATGTATTGATAAACGTTTCCAGATCGTTTCTGTAATGAAATACCCGGAAGGACAACCTGTCACCACAATGAGTAAATCCCAGCGATCTTTTGAAATCAACTCAGTGTCGGGAAAGACTGAAGACGTTGTTGCACTGCAGGAAAAGATCAATGAAGTTAGTAAAAATACCAGTTTATGCTTTTTAAAGATCCATTAGCTGTAACTTTCGTCATTTTTAAATGTTGTTTTGTTCTGTGTATCATCTGCAGTTTCTGGTTTGAATCCCTGAACCATGGAGAAACTCCTAATATTTAGCTCATTAATCTACTCTATATGAGTATAATCTGCATGTTATTGTTTAAATTTTGTATTCAGGTCCGGACTAGAATACATTTATCAACAATAACAATAGTCATTCCACGTATACAGGCTGCGTTGGAAAGCAGGACACCGGGCATTGGTCATGATGATCGGATTATAGTAAAATTGTGTAGTTGATACATTGAAACAGAGTAGTGAAAAATTAGTCAAAAGTTACAGCTTATGCTTTTTAATTAGATTGAATAAGGCATACCCTGTGCATTTCATATCTTACATTTTATTCTAAATGCTCATTCAACTTCCTTGTTCTGCATTTTGTTGTAGAACATTCCGTTTAATCCCCATCCTAGCCATTAAAATAGTTTATGAAAGCCGGCCTGCTAGTTGGAATAGTGGACAAAATAGTTTTGCAATTGCATGTTTGTGGTATCTAAACCCGAATATACACACTACATACATAAATGCGAATATACACGCGAATTGGAACGTTAAACAAAATCACTGGTAACGTTGTCTCGACTTTGTCTATTGCATGTTACTCAATATCAGAATGTTTGTTACACAATTATCGGCACTTTTGGTGGTCAAGTTTGATGTTTCCACAGACGGTTAAGGGCAATTTCAGATGTCACAGAATACATATCTCAACTATGTATTTCATCATGGACCTTCTGCTGTGGATAGAGGGACTGTGGTATATCGAATACATTCAGTTTGAACGATAAAACAAAATATCACATTAACTATCGTTCGAAAGCCCTCAAAGTATGTTCGTGGAACATTTCTCATCAGAGAGTGTCATCAGTTGTTTTACCGTGTAAAATAGCCAATGCCGATAATTATTGTGTGTACTTTCAGCTTGAAGCCGAAAACTCAAATCTAAGGAAGTTGCACAGCGCTAGATCGACCAATGATTTCACAAAGAGTACTGCTTCACTGGTTGCAGGAGACAATAACTACACACATCGGGGATGTGGAGTATGGTGTTTTGGAGCGACATGTGGATGTTATAGTCCTCAGGACAACTACATTTCAAGAATCGGGAATCAAGAATCGGAGAAGAAGTCAGAAGTTACTGTTTCCGAATTCTAAATATTACACTTATCTTTTACTTCATTGGAGGGCTTAATAGACTATTGTATTGAAATACGCGGTGGTGATTTGCAATAGGTGATGATAAGCTTACATTTACATTGTCCTTCATAAACTCTTGTATTTTTCATTCTTGTCTGAGGATTATTGAAATCGCCTATTTTCTAACGTTTCTTATCGGCCATTATTTCCTGTAGTTAGGTCCTATACAATAATACTGTTTTATTTCTTTATTAAGATTTATCCGACATAACCCATAAGAAGGGTCTATATTGAAGTGAGTGACCAAAACAGGTATAAAACACCTACACAAAATCAGTCCTCACACAACACACTACACAACGAGCAAAGAGAAAAAAGCTGAAGTAAAATATACATAAATTTAAAGTAAACTGACAGAAATGAAAAAACGAAAAACCATGTTTATATAGGCCTACATTTACAACAAGAGCAGCAGATTGTCCATATACAAGTGTTTTGAGGATCAAAGGAACTATGAAATTTGTTCCAATACCATTTTTATCGTCCAGTCAAATGCAATACAACGCAATTAGAGTTCCTGTCCCTTCCAAAACCTGAATATCAAGTTGTGAATTTCTGCTGCCACACTTGTGGTTAATTTGCTTGTTGGAAGACCATTTAAATTGTGACAAGTATCTCGATTCTGATAACATGCATTCAGAATGTTCGTATATACAATCGAGGCCTGCAGTTTATGTGAGTCACGGATCTATAGCTAGTAACTGTTTGGTTTCTCGTGTAATCACAACATGATGATCAGGGCCTTTTATCAGAAATGGAAGTCAATAATGTTAGGAATGCTTGAAATGCTTTTGATCAAAATTTAAATCAATTTCATGAACGCTAAACAAATAGTAACTTTCGTACATTGAATCAAAGCTCAAGATTTTCAGTCAAGTTGGGTATAAGTTGCAATTTTTGACGTTAAATATTTACGATGAATCACGCGTTTAATCACAGGGAACAGATGAAAGGACCCTGGGGTGGGGAGGAGGGTTTTTTGTGTGCAACGGTTTACCTTATTTGATTTTATTAATTTTGACTGTGATATTTCAAATAAAGAGTTCAACTCCACACCGTCTGACTGCTTTATATATTACCGACAATTCCTTATCTCCTCTCCAACTTGTGTATACACCACTGTAATTGCTCCGAAAACATTGCCAACTTGCTAATCCGCTGTCCGTATCAGCGGATTAAGTGATTGAGTCAACACCACAGCCGTCACACACGTAGTAAAATAAGGATTTTAATGCGTGTGGGACGGCTGTGGTGTTGACTCAATCACTTAATCCGCCAATACGGACAGCGGATTAGCAAGTTGGCAATGTTTTCGGAGCAATTACAGTGGTGTATACACAAGTTGGAGAGGAGATAAGGACTTGTCGGTAATATATAAAGCTGTCAGACGGTGTGGAGTTGAATCTTTATTTGAAATATCACAGTCAAAATTAACAAAATTAGGCTACTTGTAGCAATAAAGAAAACAGTCAGACGGTGTGGAGTTGAACTCTTTATTTGAAATATCACAGTCAAAATTAATAAAAATTAAATAAGGTAAACCGTTGCACAAAAAAACCCCTCCCTCCCCACCCCAGGGACTGATTTCTTTCCCCTATGGTTTAATTTTCTTTATCAAGCTTGAGAGCCAAATCCAGGCTTCTGCCGCTACATGACCAGATCCAGAGGGCTATTCGGTATAGGACAGGATCGAGGCTGCTTATCGGTAAGGACTATACCCGAAACTGCTTGAGGAATTATTCGGAAATCTATACCGCTATCCTAATTTATAGATATCTGCCGAAGTATATGAAGTTAGATTCAGTAAAACGTTTTCTTTGGGGGTACAGAAATTTCAGTTAATGTTGAAAATGAGATCATACATGACAACTCCTACTAGACTAGTGCAAAAAATAGGAAGAAACATTTAGCTAGTTCCATAGTATAGTTATAGCTAGCTGGTTCCATAGTATAGCGATGTAAATTGTGATGATAACTGTGACTCCATGCATGCTTGTTGAAAAGTGAATTCGTGGTTATCCGTTTTCTTCTTCTCTAATAACTTCAAATTGACACGTTCTTTTTTGTATATATCTATTATCTCTTAAAGCTTAGTGTACCGTTACGATGTTTCCATTTCTCACATAAACCGTATATTTTTGTCTTTTTTGATATGAAGCTTAAATTTTAGCATGTGATGATATAAAATTATTATCTAGTTATAAATGTTTCTTTACATGATAAAAACTTTTTAAAAATACGTCGAGCATGTCATATTGGAATGTAAGCATATTGTTTTAGCGAACAATTTTTTGGTCATTTTAATATTCAACTTATTACAGCATGTGGAGAACACAAATGGTACATTTTCCGACGTGGGGGGGGGGGGCAAGGGGGGGGGGGCAAATAACGCATAAAAACGAATACAAATCAGAAACGTATCATTTTCATACTTTCGTGAAATGTTTTCTTAAAGGGACTCCATGATTCGCTTTACCGATCATCGGTTAGTGCAGCTTTAAATGTTACAGGTAGAATACGCCCCATGGACGGATAATCGGACTTAGAAATACCTACTGTACAATACTTTACTTGTTTGCTGCGCGTTTCGAAGCTCGAGGTATTAATTTTGTGAAAATCGAAAATTTAATTTTTCCCAATGAAGTAACGTGTCATTTTAAATTTTAAACATTGGTAAATTACAAGGGATTTGTTTGCCTATCACCAGATAACCCTGTTTTATGCTTGATATGAAAGAGCGGCAATTAATTTTTTATTGAGGAAAGTTTTGGTAAAAGTTGAAAACTTGGAGTTTCGAGGCGCATACTTCTTGAATATTGAGATACAGCACGACCGTAACTTTTCGAACCAAAATCAATTTGCCAGTCCGAGTTGCAGCAAATTTCTGTTTTTATAATCGTAATTTCACTATTTTTAGGGTGTAGGTTTTTTGCTATCTTTTAAGACTGGTATGTATTGTAATATGATATGATTTATTCACATACTATTCAGCAGAGTAAAGTTTTTGTGGTTTAGTGCATGCAAGTTTTAGCGTTTCTTCTAATGCCGAAAAAAGGACAGTTAATTCGTATAATAAAAACCATTCACCATTCTCACCATGACAGTAATAATTGATCATTTATTGCCAATAGTATAACAGGAAAATATAAATAACATCATAATTAGTATTAATTAGTTAAATATTCATGGGGATAATACTATGATTTTAAAGTAAACACATTCCACTGAAAACCCGTGTCAAGAAAGACTAGGATTTGGTGCATGGCTGCAATATATCGGATTATACAGCCACGCAGAATCCTTAACTGTACAGTATCGGTTTATCTTTGGTCGTTAATTTGGAAAATTTTATGTAACTTTCCGGAGCGTTGTTTTGAAAAAGTGTTATGGTAACAAAGACACTCAATGTAAATGGAGTTGAACTTACTCACAGAGACAAGCCCAAGGGAAAACGTCTAAACACATACTGTGTCACGATGTTCTCCAAAAGTTTTGCGAAAAGACAAACTAAAAGTAAAAGACGGAAAGAAGAGAAGAAGGGCGATTTGTTCAAATTTCTTAGATCAGAGAATCATAGTTTACACTGTGGATCTTCCAGAAATATATTTGACATTGTGATGATCGCTGAGCATTATTTTTACAAATTGTGGTCAAGTGTGAACTGTTCGTTTTGTTGATCTGTTACACGCCGAGGAAATCCTTCAGGAATCTCTAGTGCTCTTTCCCAAATAGCAGTCAACCTCTCCCCACGATTTAATGGAATCAAAGGTTGATAAGAAAACAGTCCTTGTGGTATCAAACTACAGGGACTTCGTATCAAATCTATAAAGTACTTATTAAATTCTTGGTAATAAAGCATACATTAGAGAACTTTGCAAATAAAAATGCATGATTCTCAAAATATATTATCCTGATGAGGTCTAGCCCTACGGCCCTAAACTAACAGAAATTAGAATATGCAAATGTAAAAATTCGAATGATCTTCAACGCGTGAATATATGTCAATAGATAAAATATAAAATAAGCACATAAATATTTTTATAAATCTGCAATGAAAGATACACTAGACTCTTCAGTTTGTAGGATAGGCAATCAGGAACACACGTTGCTGAATCCAGTAGAGTTGATTCATAGAAGCACCTCATTTATGACAAAAACCAAATAGACGATGAGGATTTACCCTCCGATCTAAGTATCGTACATTTCCTGTGGTGATATTGCAAAGGCAATACCAAGCAACATCCAGCAAAAATCAATCAAACAAACAAACAAACAAACAAACAAAACAAAACAAAAATATCTTGGCGTGATCTCTTCTCTGAAAAAACATGGCGGTTTGTGTTAAACTCCGATGGGTTAGAACACAATCGAAATCATAAACTTACAATAGAGTTCTTGTACGGTAATACTTACAAACAATTACAGGAGTTGGAACAATATTTCATATTTGTAGTGAAACGGATAATTTGCTTTTTTGGGTGACAAAGCGATGCACAAGTTACTTCTATGTCATTAACAAGGCATAGATCAGTGTCCAGTGTCCAGTAATGCTAGCTGAGGATTTCAGTGTAGATGTTCGTAATGGTCAGATATTTCATCGAGTTGATCATCAAAGAAGTTGTCAGCGAATCGGAACATTTGCCGTAGTGCACTCAAAGCAAGAATGTCGACCTTTGTTTCGAGTTCAAGTTCACATTCGTAGTTTTTGATTGGCAGTATACTGGAACGTGGCAGACCCAGCTTGTAGCTGATTTCTTCGACTTTTTCTCGTAAATATTTACTACGGTAGACAAACGCCAAGTCTCTGTTTACGTATGGACAAGCCGTGTCGATCTTTGTTAATAGTACAATTAGTGGAATACCTGAAAAGAGATGAGATGAGTGACTTTTAGCACGCACACATACATATATGGATGGATACATAGATAATCAAGTAATCTTTGTTTAACCGAACATTTCCTCATAATTAATGCTGACCGATCAAAGCTATCGAATACGCGTTCACTGTCAAAATGTGACAGCACCAGGACAAATGTGAAACGTTGAACTTCCAATAACCTACTGAAATATATGGTTATTAAATATGCCCACCAAAATAATTAGTATTTATAGAATTTACCACCACCTAAGACTGTAGTATCATGATAAGTCCCAACCATATAAAAGAAAAACAGAAAAGCTAGATCTGTCGGAAGATTGCAAGAGGCATCAAGGAACTTTGGACAGATACATACAGGCACACACATCTCTCTGTCTCCCCGCCCCTCTCTTTTTCTCTCTCCGCTCCCTCCCTACCCCGTGTCTGTCTGTCTGTCTGTCTGTCTGTCTGTCTGCCTGTCTGTCTGCCTGTCTGTCTGTCTGTCTGTCTGTCTGTCTGTCTGTCTGTCTGTCTGTCTGTCTGTCTGTCTCTCTCTCTCTCTCTCTCTCTCTCTCTCTCTCTCTCTCTCTCTCTCTCTCTCTCTCTCTCTCTCTCTCTCTCTCAGATAAACATATGACTGAAAATGTTCTGTCAATAAATCTTAGAACCGGACGGTTGCAATGTAAGTAGGAACATACCTCGCTGGTTCACATGAGTTCTTATAGCAGCAAACTTTTCAATCATATTAGGTGACATGACACTCACAGTACTGCAGTCCACCACGAAAACTACGCAATGTATTTTTTCAGCCAGAGTTGGAGTACTGATGAAACCTGGTATATCCGGAGTGATTCGTAGAGCGGGATTGAACTGTGTGTGTGAATGAAGGCAATGGTTATTGTTAGTATTGTATCGCAACTCAACAGACTTTCATTCTGTTGCAGTCCGGTCATTTTAACATAAGCTTTTGAGTGTGTGTCAAGATAGTCATTAAATCAGCTGAGATCTTCAATCTTTCCAAGAAACCTATTTAAACGGAAATGGATCCCGTTTTAAATGATTTCAGAAAGAAGCACACAACATGATTGGAACTAATTTGGGATAATTTGATCTTCATATTTTTCAAATTTCTCAAAAGTTTTTGGTGCCATATAGCTGAATGTTGCAATATTACAAATTACTCTAAAAACAAATGTGTAACTTAAAAGAAAAGTAGATGAGCTTACATTTGCAGGTTAAAACGACCTTACTTCACCATCCAATTATCCCAAATTAGTTCCAATCGTGTTACACCCTTTTTGCCATTAATACGAAAAATGTGTGGGCAACTTACATGACGTCATAGATAGTATAAATGATGATACTTCAAAAGTTCTGCAGACAATGATTTGACTCTGAGTGCGTTGACTGATATTCCGCGATGCGATGACATATCGTTACAATATTATAGTGAAAGGATTATTGCTGTTACTTAACACTGTTCAATTTTGTTTCGTTAATACATCTCCATCCTTTTCATGCACTAAACGACGCATGCGTCGTCTAGAGGGCGGCAAAGTTGGAAATGTTCGCAATACGTATATGATAAAAATAGCAAGTTGAAGACACTTTTGATTAATAATCTGATAAGGTAAATAACTACAGACTGAGATTTGTAAAAATAGCTTTTACCCCCATGAAGTGTCATTGCATACCTTAAACTGCCATTGCTATAATTCACAATCAAATCTTTACCTGATATCTGTCTGGAATGTTACCATCTAGCAAGTATGGGATATCGGAGACGTCTAAGCCCATCGTTTCCTCTAATCCCATGGTATCGCACAACCTGAAATTCAAGGGGTCTCCGCCCCGGCTAGAGCGAACCTCGTAAGTGCGAAACTATAAGAGACAAGAAGACATGTCGAAGAGTTAGAAGAATTCCTTCAGGTGCAAGGCCGTGTGAAAGTGAGTCAGTCAACCTTTCTTGATTAGATGATCAGTGTCATTCACCTCATTTGTCCGCCTGTAAATATGTGCATGATGCCATATAGTGTGTAAATCCCTGAATGTACCCACTCGTCATCATTTTACTAATAATGTGTCGTGAGGTTCCATGAAGCGCATCTGATAACAATTGAATTATTTTATTTCACTATCGAAGCCGTTATTTGCTGTGTGCCTACCCTTGTTGTGAGACTGTGAGGGACACTGCCCATGTTGGCTTGGCTTGTCACGTGACCACGGTAGATTGAGTTGATGGTGTTAAAGAAACTAGATTTGCCAGCACCAATCTGACCAAGCATCAATATACGAAACTGTCTCACGCCAAAACACTCCAGAGGACGATGGTGGGCTATTTCTTGCTTTAAATTTGCCCGTGTTCTGCAAAATGATATAACAACAGATGGTTTTTTTCATTAGCAGATGTTTGCAAGACAGTGACGGATGTCGTCTTGAGGTATTTTAAAGAGTTTATAGAGTGCCGGATGTCGTCTTGATGTGTTTGTAAATAGTTTATAGAAAGTAGTTAATCGATACTTCGCAGTCAATGTTGGAAACCAAAAGAAATAGATGAGGATATTACAAATTATAGATGATACCATGATTTATGAAAAATGAAGAAAGTGTTTCTTACTGTTGGTCCCAATGTTGTCCTCTCCATGCTTCTGACTCTGGTAGAAGCCCTCCTTTACTTTGACGGCTTTGTGGTGCTTCTACAACGGGAGAAACTAGCGCCGGTTTTGACGCATTATGCAATAGCGCTAACGACAACAAAGATGGTGGTTCGTCATCCCTCGAAGTTCTTGATGATGTCGCTTGTTTTGACGTCGTTTTTGTCGGCCGTAGAGTTGGTGAGTCTGAGGAATTCGAGATGTGCGTACATTAATTAACTGGATACAATTTACTTCAAGGTACATACCTGGCCTTTGCTCCCACAAAAGAGGCTTAGAACCCACGCATTCATAACGAGACATTCTTATAATAAAATAAAAATATGTTAACTTGTAATATTTGCTATTGATTTACTCGCAAAACTAAACCACCGGGTTTTCGTGGTCCTTAAGTTCATGACATTGAACATAAACTTTCTCCGGAAGCATGACATTGTGAGCATATTGTGTCAGATTCATTCATATCTATTTTCGAACGAAACTCGACATTGTAAACAAGCATGTAAAGACTTTGGACCTCCCTGACTTCAAAACAAACTCACTGCAAAATGATAAAGATGTCAACGACACAGGGTTCCCACAAGCAACGGAGTGTCGTAGTGGTTGATGTAGGCAACCAAAAGTGATGCATGGCACTCAATTTTACACTTTCACTGAGTGGTCAAATTATTACACTCATACCGAAGAAAATGTGATAAATACTACAAATCACAAAAAATACGTACGAGAAGAGAGAAACTACCTTTCTGCTATTGTCTTTCTGGTCACATGAAAGTAATAAACAGTTTCTTTGTGTGATTCCTGTACCAAGCATTTCACACTTTGGTGCCTCAGAAATAAACCTACGTTGACCAGCTTTTGAAACAAGCCTTGGTACATCACATTCCTGCTAATAAGCAGACCGTGTCCAATGATTTAATACATTGAGATTGACGGTAAATAAACTGGATAAATATTGTGGACAAGTGGCATTCGTACATTAAAACATTAACATTTCCGTAAATAAAAATACACTGTCATCGATATGACATTAAGCGATGAAAAAATAGATATCCTCAAGAAAAATCAAAGGGAAGTTCAAAAACTGTACGTAACGCTCATTTCTGGATAGTGGAAACTTTTTCAGTGTTTTTTTTTTATTCTTTTACATTACCTCACACAATACAAAAATAGTCACAAGAGCACTCTGCAACAATACCACAATAAAGCACCATACGATACTCATGTATGACTTCAATCTGAGAAAAAACCTTATATGCATGCATGCTTAATTTCTTACATGAGTAGGTTTCACGGAGGTTTGTCAAGAGTCACCGATGAAATTTTACCATATTAAACTCGGGACATGCGAATGAACAAATCAGCAATATGAACATAAGGTGCCAGCTTCATTCATGAAACTCAACTTATGAGGGGTTGTTATTAATTGGTACTTTGTTTTACTGATATTTAAACACGTACGATTTGCCGTCATCGAATTTGATATTCGGCGAATGCTACTATTTATGGCCTTATTTGCCCGTTGCAAGTGTGTAGTTATCTGTAGTCACCGGCGTACATATTTAATGAGGATGAGCCATGCCTGCAGTCAAGGATTGGCGACCTGGCCAAAATGGTTTTAGTGAAAGGTCTGTGTCGGCCCTTGGCCCAGTTGATACCCAAATAGTTGGCCCAGAGCGAGACTGACATATTACAGATAGGCTGGCGATTCAAATACAGTGCGAGCACGCCAGGCCCGAAGACGGCCTTTGGCCCGAGTCTGAAATCAGCTGTAGAGACCATATTGCAGCATGTATCGTAAATATCAAAAGCTCTCGGATAGGCGGTAGAATCACAGACTGGGCGTAAGAAAAGGTATTCTACATAACGTAGACTCCTTACCGGTTAACTGATAGACTTCAATTTCCCTGAAATTAAAATCATTTGGTCCAAGCAGGTCATGGGGCTCAAACTTTTCGTAGTCAAAATTCCCAGTAGCCCCTGGTTGACAAAACCCATTTGTCTTAGTAAAACCGTTGGTTCCTTTTCGATGTGGACCATGAAAGAGGGTTAAAGTACTTCCGACAGCGCCGAATGATGGACCATATGAGGCCTTGTGGTACACCTGACTCTGGGGTAAAATTAATGACAAAGATATTTAAATTAGAGAGAGAGAGAGAGAGAGAGAGAGAGAGAGAGAGAGAGAGCGAAGAAAACACACGCTTTATGTTTGACTCATAAAGTTGCTGATGCACACATGTATAATGCCGCGTGTTCGACCAGTGCCTGAAGTTACTGTTTGTCTTTCAAAATATCGTGAATATGTCCACTTTAATCGTGGTCTCAATGGTGAACTTTTTTTTTATAATCATGGTCAGACACGAGGGGCGGTTTTTATAGCGACTGGTATTTTTGGACTTGACCAGATCCAGGACTAGTTTTGTAATTACATTTGATTTCTGTGAAGGAACAAATTTATTAGAGTTCTTACCCTTTGGTGCTCGCTATACACAGCCATGGATCTTCTCACAAACGGATCAAAGACATCATGTGCACTGTATAGGCGAAACAAGAATGATGCATTGTCTTGTTTACCCTGGTTAACACTTGTCCATGGAATCTGAGTGTAACCTCCGAAAACGTATCCATAGGAGTTATAGGCCACGGTGATAGTGTCACTCTTGTCATCACACAGTCGATGGAATACTGAAGGGTCAAACCCGTCAACGGAACCCTTGTAAATTAACAGAAACTGTGCATACGGTCGCTTAAGCCAAAGACGCAGTTGTTCAATGTCTTTCTGTGTCAACATCTGAGGTATCGGGATGTTGCTCCGTCTTGGTGAAGAAGGCTCCTCGCTCCTTTCATTGTCTGAAATATACACATATATAAAACAATATATCTTTTATGAATTTATCTTTTAAGTTAAGGCATCATATAACACGAAAAAATTATTCTTATGCATAAACTAATTTTGAAATACATTCCGCATTTTTGGAGGTAATGTGCGTTATGACTCTTATCCCTGCAGCGGAAAATCTGGTGACAATACGTTTAGTCGTGCCTTTTTTAAACCGACAGTTCACACACTGCATGGACGTTTCTGATTCAACTCACCCGATGCGGACGTTATTGATTGACTTTCCTGAAGAGTTGCAGCTTCTTCTCTCATGCTTGCGTCGTCGCTCTCTGATTTGCAAATTAAACAAACAAACAAACAAACAATTTAGGCCTCACGTAGGAAAATGACATGAACTAAACTTCGCAGGATACTGAAGACGATTTAGTGTATGACTTCTCGGTTACGGCATGCCTATGCGCTATGCTCTCAACCAAGAGTAGCGTTTACCGTAACCTAGGAGAGATCTTAGACTAAATGCAGTTTGTACAAATGAAATCTATGCATTCAACAGTGAAACAACACGCAGCACCATAGGATATATCAAAAAATGATCCAATCATCTCATCGTTTACGTGAATAGTGAGCGTTATCCAATTTCTGTAAACTGTGATTTAAATTTGTCGATTCAAGAGAAAGTGAGGAATTCTAGCTCTTTGTATACTTTCTGCTGCATGGCCCTGGGGTAACACACGTATACACATGTAGTGAAATGCCCTCCAGATGGCCAATTTTAAATGAATTTGCATGATAATAACTTAGTGACGAATATCTTTATTTCATTGTTGAAGTTTTAATCGTTTGTACACAAAGAAATGCTTCTCAACATGAGCGAACGCGAACGTGCCTATAGTACACTTGAGGACGCAAATAGGAAGGCCGTCATTTTGATGATAAAGCAAAACAAAAAATAAACATAACGAGGACAGCTTGGCAATGGTTCAGCACACTAAAGGTCAGTTAGTGATAATATCTCATTTCCTTCATTACGAACTATTCTAAAAATGTCCACTTTGTCCGCACAGACAACAAGGCACTGTTAATGTTTTGCCTTGTATTACATGTTCTACAAGACCTCGGTGATTTCTCTTTGACAGGAACAGAGATGACAGCCGTAGAAGGAATATGACCAAAATAATTATATTTATAGCCTGTCCATGCTCGTAATAGTCTCTGTTTATTTACATGACATATGCACATAAAGATAGACGACTTTAGTCGCAATGATTACTGAATCGCAAAATACGCTGTGGAGGTCAGAAAGGATAAAAATCAAATAACTAATTTGTCCTAATCTGCAACCGAAAACAAGTACGCCATAGCACTGTAGGATGAGTACAAAAGGTAGTAGGGGAGAAAAATCGGTCGTTAATATTTTGTTAGGTTATGTGAAATATACTCGTCAACTTGTCAATAATGCCGCTGTATGTATAAAGTATTATTAAACTGCTCGAAGTCGGGAATTAAGGTAACAGTTACTGTCAAGTGAGACTAAACTTACACAAAAGTATAGGGCAGATAGCACAGCACATTGCGTGATCATCGAAATCTTCAATGAGAATAAGAATTTAGCAAGTCGGGGACTGAAATGGACTATTAAGAGTTTTCTTGCAATATTTGTGATCATAATTTTAAAAGCATGACGTACCACTTGGCTGGTATCCGACCTCTAGATTCTCCACGTCCTCTGCCAAATTATTCATAGAAGAGAAGATCAGCTGCTACGACAAAGAAAAAAGGATCGTGATCAACTTACATCTCGGACTTTGCTGGATTTGTACGGTCAGCCTGAGTGCAGGTGGTTTTTAAAACCTAGCTGTATATTTTGAGCGACGCTCTGGTCGTGTGCCTTATTTTGGAAAGCCAAATGTCGAACTCCTACGTCACGGTCAGGGAATGGTTGCGTAAAAATACACCTTTTTTGCAGTAATTGTGTGATTTATATATCAACTGAAATTCGTTTCACGTACGCATTTATGGTTTAATTTTCCAATATTTCTGTACAGTGTTAGGCCTTGTCAAGTGTTTTTAATGTTAAGCAGGAACAAATCCGAAAAGAAGGATAAAAAGAAAATTAAGCAGACACTGACATAAAAAAACATGAAGTGCTGTTGACCAACTATGTTGTGACATATCTGGATGACAAATGAACGTGTTGTCATTTGGCTCTTCAAACTGTATTGTCTTATGGTCTACTTTGGGACGATTCTTCCACCATGGTTGAGTTGGACCGCTCCCTTTAGATAAATGACTGAGCGAAGGGATACAAGTGAAATCCTTTCAACCAAACTTCCTTTGCATGGTGACACTGCTATAAAAACAAGAAATATGTTGACCTGGCCATGGCAGGGGATGTTTAGTTCTGTGAGGGTCGTCCTTTGAACACAATGGCGATCCGTCCCTAATGCCACAAAGTATCAGACCATGGAGTTCTACATCGGTTTCCCATTGATCTGGGGGGGGGGGGGGGCATGTACTTAAATAAAATATTGGTATTCCCTTGATTTAAAAGCTATGGGTGGACAACTCTACTCGAGGGCACAACAACATTTAACAGTACTCAGTCGAACGCAAGCTATATATTTGAATTGCATATCGCTGATGTATCTATAGGAGGCACTGGTGAGTTTGAGGGTATGTATGTGTGCAACCTCCATGGACGGGGTCAGCGGTACCATGCTTTGAGTGACATCTGGCTTTTGTCCATTGTTTTTCGTACACGTTTTCGCTCCGTCAAAACACGTTCAACGTGTAATCACGAAACCACCACAGCATACAAATTTCCCGACACAGTGTAGCTCCAACTTGTTTTCAGTGATTTAACAACACGACTGTGTACAGGGACTGCCTAAAATCCTAGGGAACCTATTAAACTCCTAAAAATACCATAACCCATTTCAATAAGTGGCGTTAACTTACCCAAGCATCAGCGGCGACTTTTCAACTTTCTCGATCGTTATCGCCTTCTTGATGGTATACGGTACAATGTAACTCAACGTTCCAATGTTGTCAGTGGTGACGATATTATTACGCCGATGAAATATGGTGTAAAGTAACAAATATGGCCGGTGGATGTGGTACAGGGTCGGGTGTATGTCAACGACAGATTACCAGTATGACTGCTTTATGAGGTAAGTGTAGGGAACCAGCCTGCATAATAAGAGTTGTGAGTGAAGAATCTCTCAATTGCTTTCACCCCCTCTGCAATTCTCTTTCTGTGGACTGGTTCCCTGCAAGTACAATTTTTGCTGTTTTTTAGGGTTCCTGTGAGTCGCTGGTTTTGAAAAAATATTTATAAAAACGTTAAAAACTCGACACTTCTGATCATTGATGTCTTTAAGGTGGAATGTAACCTGCAGAGTTTTAAGGCGTGGAAATAAATTTTGGGAAAGCTTATCACAGTTTGAATAATTCATGAAGAGTGTTCAGATGTTAATAATACTTTGTTGAGTGTGCGCATTAACTACGTTGCCTCCATTTTTGTAGGCTTCCAATACGACAGGCGTAGCAGCCACTCGGCCAGTTTGTTTACACTATTACGCCGTCTGATTTTTACTTGCATTATGCTCGGTGGACTGGCATTGCTTCAGGTACGGACGGCTTTACGAAACGCCGTATTTTAGGCTGGATAACCGGACTTAGCCATATTGAAGTTAGTCCTTTCTGGGTTTGAAGAGGAGAGACCATGTCCTCACCGGAAAAAAATCAAAACGCCCAGGAAAGGCGTCCACCCAGTTCAAGCGTTAAGAAGCAGGAAGGGTCTTCACGCAAGATGGCGGCTAACAATACTCAGGACACAGGTAAACGCAGCAGCTGGCTTGGCCTATCGAGGTCAAAGAAGAAATATAACTTTCGCACCCAACCCACCTATTCAGAACCCCCCGATGAAGACCCTTTAGCCAAACCAGTTGAAGACAAACGCGATATACCGACGCTTTTGGAACGTTTGGACGTAAGTGACTTTCACTTAATGCTTTGAATGGCATATGCCATATGGTTTTGTACCCAACCACTCAAACATTTTACTCGTACATTGTGGAGTTTCGTAGTGAAATGGACAGATTGTTTCGATTTCACCCGTCTACTGCACAGTGTTACGACAAAATAAAGATATATTTAGACAGCTTGTGCAGTGAAGGGGGCTTGCTATGCTACGTGTCACTGACATGAAATGAAGGAACGGATTTGACTTCAGCCATCTTTTTGCTGAATAATTCCAGTCATAATAATTTGGCCTTCAAGCGTGTTTTTTTTTAGAAATTATATTGCTCGTATTTCTTTTGCGACGACAGGTCGGAAGCATGGACGTTTGGCGTCATAACATTACCCAATGTATTCGTCGAAAATTCAAATTCACAAGTTAATCGCCACTTTCCTTTCGCATATTCACACCTACTAACATGGCTAATAATGGACGCAGTGCCTAATATGACAAAGATTGCTTTTGATGATGTTGACGCACCATAGTTAACACATGTTAAGCATTAATTAGCGGCTAGATTGGTCATAGATTGGACAGAGGCAAGCAAATTCGTAAAACCACCTGTTGATACCTTATGAGAGAGAACGTTAGTGCAGAGCCTAACTAGTATCAATATTGAGTACATGTATGTTATCGACTGCGACAGCATGCAGTCGATATTTGTTTTCTGTCCGCTTTATTTGCTGAGGGAACTGCAGTGGTAGGAGGTTACAAAAGTTTTCATGGGCTACACAAGTAGCAAATTGTAGTGGTTTGTTGAAGCTGTTACAGGGCGACAAAAACAACACTTGTATTTTATGATACAGACATTCTCCCGTTCTGGTGTGGGAGACTGCCAAGACAATTTTGATTCAGCCGTAGATACTGGAACATTACTATGGATAAGCTTACATGGTAAAACGATGAGCGTGATCGATTTATAACAGCTCAGTTAATTTACATTGTATGTCCCAATCGGGACCATAGTGTATAAATGCGTTGTCAGACATTTTTTCACGGAGGCAAAACCCTGGCCGCCCCTTGACGTGGATGAATGTTAGGTATAATAGGCCACTTCTATGACCCCTGTGTGACCCTTAGGCATTTGTTGATATGAGTTTGCCATCGTGAGTTCAAACTGTACAACGGTCAACCATACCATACAATTTATGTACTCCAACTCCTATTAAAACAAACAAATTGAATTTTCTTTGTTACAAATGGGATAAGATTTCGATGTTGTATACCATAAAAATGCCAGGGTGTAAGGTCACTCGGGGGTCATTATTATTATTATTATAAGACTTTATTTAAACTCGAGAAACTGTTTAGCCTGAGGTTCTTCTCACACAGAGTCGAGTATAACAACATTTACAATATTTACATTAAAAAAATAATTCAGGAAGAAAACTTTATACTGAAAAGAAATGTAAAAAAGTGGCCTATTCATGTGATTTCATGAATGATTAAATGTATTTTCATTCTGTTTCATTTTATTCGACATTACATATTGTCTTTCATTGGCTTTAATAGTTTAATTGTCGTAGATGTCACTTTGGAATACATATCTAAGTGTCATTGTTCATCTAAATGATCCTGCATTTCACTGAACGGCAAGCCATTCAATTTATTAACTGTGGGTCCCTTATCAAAACTTCCCAGAAAATTGGCTTTTGTAAAAAAGACAAAGAAAATGAGCCTTGAAGAATGTTTCGAGATCATGTAGTACCACTGTACCGTCATTGTTTAAAGCCCCAGTGCTGCTAACTTTTGATAATAATTTCACCATTTTTATTTTGAATGTGAACCATAATTTCTTGTTCTTCTCTCCAAAGAATGTTGATATACATAGTATCCAGCTTGTCAACTCAGCCCCTATGGTTGTAAACTGCATTTTTATTGTTGAAAACTGACTTCTGGTCCGGACTAGAATTCGAATGTACACAATAACCATGCATTTTACACATGTAGACGCTAAGTTGACAAGCTAAAAAGTGGGCGTTTCAACATTCTTTGGGGAGTAGAATAAGAAGTTGCAATTGATTTATAAAATAAAAATAATGAAAAAACCATCATAAGTTAGCAGTTCTGGGGCTTTAAAATAGCGGTTGCACAATTGAGATGCAAATGAAGGACAAGCCGATATTCTACGTATACGCCAGAGTTTTTGCTCATAATGAGTACGACAATCAGAGTTTGTTTACAAACAAAATAAAAGTTTTTGAAACAATGCAGATATCAGTGATCCGTAATTCACAATGCTTAGATTTGAGGGATGTATCGATTATGGTCAGACACAGTACGAACTACAGATCTCTGAGGCGCCTCCAGCTCTTCAGCAGATGTAGGGCTCGGCAAGTCGTCAAAAAGCCAATAAAGCCTGTTATTGCATAAAAGTGTATTATATTTAGCGTTGGTAAGTGAAAAATAGGGACATAAGCCGGCCTCGCTCGGAATGCGCTTTACTCCTCACATCGTAATAATCTCTGCGCATAATCGACGGGAGAATTATTTATGGTTATATTGTGAGTGGAGTCGAGTCTCTTCAAAGAGGTTATCAGACTCTATCATGATGGCGTTTATGAGACAAGGTACAATTGGGTCATTCAAAGCGGTTATCGGACTGTACCATAGTGACGTTTACGAGACAGTGTACAATTGGGTCAAGACTCTAAATAATGACCTGATTTCTTCATGCCATGCCAATGATTTGCTGTCAAAAACAAATGTCTGTAATACACTGCATTCCTTCAAAAGGAGACAACGTTACCTGGCCAAGTATTCACTTTAACCAGCCAATATCAGATTTAGCTGTTTCTGGTTATCGATTCTCTGGCTTCGTACAGTAGTCGTGATGATTTTGTCATGCATGATCAGTCTTGCCGTGGCCTCGGTTCATTGGAAACTGTAGGAAATGGCCAAATGGTAGGCTGACAGAACCTTGTTTTGTCTTCGTCATTACCATCTATTTTCCATACTTCTACGTCACACGTTGACATAGTGGGATAGGTTTAGAAAAACATTTCGCGGCATCTTCTAATGGCTAGTCCTGATTTTTATCTGTTCTTTGACAATCTCTTATAGGACCTCAAATACAGCGTCCACTGGTAAAACATATTTGCCGCCAATCAAAATTCTCGCGACGTAGAACAAGTTTGCTGAATGATAAAAATTGTTTGTATACAAAGCTTACCACCCTATAGTTTGAAACGAAACCAAGTCACGTTGAAACAAAAGTGTAAGGCCGTTAGTAATGCCGTCGACAGAATGCTTCATCTTTTATCCAATCAAATATAGCTACATATATCAAACATACAAAGTTTTGTGCTGACTTTATGAGATACATTCTACTATATGTTGAGTAGCATATGTTGAATTAGAGAAGAAGTGGAACAGAATTTGTAAAGTTGTATCAATGCCTAACAGAACTAAGATTAGCTTTGTGTGGACATTTGTATCATAGCCAATAGTTCTGCTGTGTTTTGCCATTCGTTAAGTTTTTAATCGAAAATCTTACCTCTGATAACTGTGCAAGGACTGACCAATATGTATGTTAAGTGGTGAATCTAACTGCATCGTTTCCAACATAGCCTTACAGACTTCTCTCTGTAGCCTATACATATGGCAACACCGGTAGCGTTCACGTTCAAGTAGCTGAGCACATACAGATAAATTTCACTACATCTATACATAGTAAATGACATTTTAATTAATGCTTAAGGATATGAACGAGTTAAGTATTCCCATTAAATGACTTCATGCAACATTAAGGCTTTCAGGCTGGTTTTGTAACGTTTGGTAACGATAAAAAATTTATTCTTTTAAAATCCAGACTTTGGAACATTCCAACGTGGATGACATCATAGCTCTACAGAAGACAGTAATTTCACGACTGGTAGAGGAAAACAAGTCATTGAAATCTCAGAAATCTTACGCTGATGTTTTAAGGGCAGAAAATGCGGAAATAAAGAAGGAACTAAAAGAACTAAAAGACAACAGAACTATGCAGGAATTTTTACAAAAAGACAATATCAAACAAAATGGCATAAATATAGACGAATCCAACAGCACAGTGGTCGACGTTCTTACAAAGGAGATCCGAGACTTGAAGGCAGAAAATTCACGGATGAAAATTGTTAACGAACAACTCAAGTATGCTAAAGAACAGTTGCAAATTGCACTTGATCACCAGTCAAGACAGATCAAGGAAAATTCTGGAACCATACCTCAGAGCTCGCAGAACGGTCTTTCGCATGTCAACGGACACCACAATCCATCACTCCCGGCAACGACGTCTACTCGCGGCACTCACTCAAGGGCTTCAAGTCGTTCTTCATTCTCATCTCCCGCCGTCAGTACTTGCAATGACGAAATTGAAGAGCTTGAAGATGAGAACGATGACAGTGAAGGAGAATACCCTGCAGCTGAAGGGTACCCATCACAAAATTCTTACCGAGGTGCTAAAGATAGACGATCGACTTCTATACAGATGGGTAAGTTTTAACGAGTAGTTTTGACAAATCATCCGTGTACTGGAGGAATCTGGAAAACTATGAGGCGAGAAATGTAAAAATTAAACAATTAGTGTATTTTAGCTCCAAACTGTTGTACATATTTATATCACTGAAATCGGCGTCCGTCGTCTATCTGTACTGTCTACACTGTGAAACACCTAACATACCACTTAACAGTTTGGCGTAAAGGTGAATTGGTTGTAAAAAGGAATTTTATTTGTTCAAATAGCGATGCTGGTTCCATAATGCGCAAATACTTAAAGATGTGAAAGTTGTCATGAATGAAAGAATTCGGGAACTGTAGGTTCAAATGCTCTGATATTTGGACTATATATTCATCAGGATGTTCTAATTAACATGCATTTGCATAAAACATTGCATATTTATAGTTTTCACACTTTCATCTGTCATTTTCCGTCAAAATTATTTTCTTGTACATTTACCTTTGTAATAGCTTTCAAAGTAAGTTTGTATATTCCTATGGAAAACCTCAGCCCAATGTATTTTCTAAATGATGACGAAGTCGTTTGCGTATTTCAATTGAGGCCACTTTGACTAAACTCTGAAAACATTTTATTGCAGTAATGGAGTAAAATTGACATCAAATACAGTAATGAAGTAAAATTGACATGAAACGCATGTCTTAGTCACAGTTTCATTGGCGTTCATAGGGTGATCAAAGACAAGTTTGACACAAAAGATGATACCACGATTTTAAACTCGTTGGACACAAAGATGCCGCGATATGTAATTGAAACTACATGTACCACTGCAAACAGACTGTCCGTATAGCAGAAAGTAAGCATTAACACAAATTCTATAGCTCATCACAGTCTTTGAAATTTACTTTCAGTTCCCTGTATTTGCAAAGTATCTGGTGTACTGCATCACTGTGACGAGATTCTCGTAGAACGCGTGAGGTTTAATCTCCGGTCTCGTGGACTTGACCTAAAACTTGAAGTGTGGTCGAAATCGACGATGTCAATCGGCAAGCTTTGTCTCGTCTTCTGTCTGAACGCATCAAGACTCGGTACTGACGTGGACAACGCACTGAAGGGGATCAGTGGTAAGCTGTGCTACAAAATACCATGCATTTCAATGGTCTTTTCATCCTTTTATGTATGAACAAGGGGCGTGTTATCCAAAACTGTACATGTACAAGGCCATTTCACGCATTCAAAGCAATTGGAATTTCGTAGCATTTATGTGTATACGTCAATGACACATGGGCATTGATCCAATTATCGAAGGAAAGACAAAACTCCAGCGTGACTACAATAAGTACAAATAAGCTGTATTATTATGCTCAATTTCAGACGAAGCTGAGGTTGTTCTGATTGTGATGCATCACCTTCCTCGTCAGCAAAACAGAATGGACCCGCAGAGTGAAAGTATCATAGGAAAAAGAGACAACATCTGTTTGGTAGTAGATATGTTCTTTTTTGAGAAAGAAGGACTCTATGATTGTGAACAGAATGATAAGGGATTGGCTAAAATCGTCCGACTTTTCGAAATGCTGTGTTGAAGAAAGGATCCTGGATCTGCCAGGGATGTCCGAACAAGCAAAGACCTGTAGGGTTGCAAAGTGGATATTTTACGTGTGAATCACGACCTTCCACAATTTATTGGAACAAAATTATACTTTGTTGTGTACCCACATATATTTGACAGTCTAAATCAAATCCGACAACACATGCACTTTTTACCGCCATATGCAGTTTAGTTTCATATCCAAATTCAAGTTAATCCTACAGAGTGTTGTCTAATTTTATAACTTTGAATTTCAGCATTTAATTTTTCCCCATATTCCCTGTGTGTATGCGAAAAACAACGGCCCGCTGTTTTCACGTGGCAACGCCGTGCCAAAGCAAATTTCTCGTGAACATGAATAACATCCCAATGTCCATACTTTTATTCGTTTTCGGCCATCGATAATTGTTTATACGTATAATTCAGTGAGAAAACTAGAAATGATGACATTAAGTATCTTCCATATCTTTTGTCGGCGGTTACTGAACAGCGCAGACTCCGAGTGATTGACGTCACGTGTAGCTCGCATCATCGGTACGTGTGAAAGTATACGTGTTTGATTGGTATTGGTTGATATTTACGGGATGCTGAATTATGAGTTTGTGTACCTGATAATATCAGGTTTGTTGAAGCACGTTCAGTTTATACTATTATCTCATTTGAAGTGATAAAGTATAATGATCTCACCTTGAGTATTTGATAAAATCTATAGTAGGTTCCGGTTGTTTTCATGTCAAGTCCTGGCTACGTTGCCCATATATATATAAAGTAAAAGATCCAAAAATATACATCTCAAAATATTACATTCAATTTTAATATAATGTCGTGGTGCTTGCGGGTATTATTTACAAATAATCATCACAAACAGTAATTATGAATTCATACTATCTGATGTGATGCCCTTCTCAGTAACTATAATCAAATTTTGTAATATTTTCAAAAACGACTTTCCTCAGATAATGAAGCAATCGTTTGTAATTTACATGTTTTTTTGTACATTTTGTTATACGTGGTTTATTAATATTCAATGATCAGATTTATCGCTATGTACAAATCTTGTCCTGTAGTTCTACGTATGGTGAAATGCCGACAAAGCCAAGGACATGAACAGTATCAACATTGTGCTGTGTATCGAACAAATTAATGAATCCTAGTCGATTTCACTTATGCACAAATCCTAACATTTTGGTGCACATGCGTAGACAACATATTCAATAGCATATCACGTATCATAAAGACAAAGTCATTCCACTCAATGTCTATGCAGAGAGATTAATTTTACAAGCCTTTTATTGATCTCATTGTCCTGACTTCATACAGTTTTTAAACAAGGCGATAATTTGTAAAGTTAACGGTATTTCGTAAAAAAAAATTCGCAAACTATGTCATTTTGATAAGTAAGAAACGAATATCGATCGACAAAGTACCACGAATAACATTTCTTTGAATGATAAAAGTTTAACAAGAGCGACATCTGCACTTCTTGATGATATAATCAAAGGGAACGCGATAAGTGATCTGCCCTCAGCGTCGAATGGGGTATTGGGTGGACGCTCGGCAAATCGTTTCCTTATACGATTCTCGGAAGATAGTTGATATACCAATGTAGACTTCGACTTTAAAACCTTTTCTCCTTCTGTATGAAGTTTCACTTCAGAATTTTCTTCATGTTAAAGTAACACCGTCATGATTATTTACTACCTCAGCGAAACCAGTCTTCAATATTGTCTTGTGTTCCCGTTGCGCTGTACTTGAACGCAGTAGATGCAAGTTTGTACACGAACATTTTATGCTTTACGACCGCTCGCCAATAACAATACGTCACCCCAATGTCTAGATAAAACTTGCTGTAACAGGAAACTGAAGACGTAGAAACTATCCGAAGTTGGAGTTGCACGTACTAGGTCTACTGAAAAACACAGTATCCAGTCTTAAAAAAGGAGATATTTGAATTTCTTTTCAAATTGGCTCTATCGAAGCGAGCGTGAGGTCTCAACGATCTTTTCATTCGGAAATCCAATCCTGTTCCAGCAAATTGACAATGTAGACGACTATTACTACTTCGATGTGAGAATTGAAAACCCGCAATGTCAGTGAATTTGATATCAATTCTTCTCGACTGGCATTCAATATCGATGCCACAAATTTTTCTGTGTGTTCGGATAAAATAAGCGTTGATCATTCACGTGCTGTATAGATGCAAGCATGCTTTACACAAAACCAGGAAAGGTATCTTTGCATTCTTTAGAATTGTGTTTTATTTGCATGCTATGTTGTCATTTGAAAACAAATATTAACAATATATTATATTTTTTACAAATATTATCACATATAACATATCAAATCTGGTTGTGGTTAACTGAGAGATGTATACTATATGAATGTTTTCACAGAATACTGTTTTGTAAGTTCATTTTCAACGACATGGAATAGAATGGTTGTTTTTTTATCAGTGTTTCTCATTTTAACGAATGTTGTTGAAGACCCTGCAAAAAAGCTTTCAAATTGTTTTTTCAAATTGATGTACCCAGAGATAAGATAACGCAAACCTTCGTGCCGATTGGTGGATCGTTTGTGCATTTGAAATCTTGGGGAACTAATGACCCTAAGGTTCGTATCGTTATTTTGCTTAGATTGTAAACTCCCAAAAGCATGTTTGTGCCAATGATAAAAATGCATCTCTCACGACGAATGGGGTGAGGATGGAAAGCGAGGCAATGCCTGAAAGGGAGGGAGGGAGGGGGAGGGAGAGAGAGAGAGAGAGAGAGAGAGAGAGAGAGAGGGGGGGGGGGGTTAGAGAACAAAGCCTGTCCGAGGCTGTGTGCAATGTGCAAAATGAGAAATCTGGAGGAATCACACAGCTGATATAGTATCTTGAAGTAAGGGGGCAATGTGGACAGCTCACAAACACATCTATGCCAAACACATATTACACTTATTTCGTGTATTTTGACCTGTAAAAATTAAAAGGTCGAGATAACAAGGTCAAGTTACGATATGTGAATGGAGCCGATCTTTCTTTAATGTTGGCGGTGCTTTGACGAGCTAATTTCTGTGAGCGTGTGATCAGTTGAGATATCATGGTCAGAGATGGGAAGAAAGAGCTTGTGTCTACAGCACAGATCCAAAAGGAAATCGCGCACCCCAAATGCGCATAACAAGATGTTGATAGAAAGAGGGTTGCAGGCATAAATTTAAACATGGAGTGGAAACCATCGATGCTGCTTTATTGAATAAATTGCACCGTTTTGTGATGGCAAATAGTCTCCGAACTTAGTGATACGTGAGTGTACGGATTTCTAATTTGTGCTGGGTAACACAGGGCACCTTCCTAATCGCAAGAGACAGTGGCCCGCGGCGCTTAAGGTAGGGGAATCAATCCCAGGGATCAAGTTTGTTCTAGTCTGTAAGAGCACATCGTATACCTAAGGGGTGGACCATTTGATATCCTGGGGGGGGGGGGCTTGGAAGATTTGGGGGAAAAAAAGATGCCAGGTGGAGTTGCTCGAAAAAAAATCTGGCTTTAAGTGGCTGATGGAAAAACAATTATGGACCATTGCGACTCGGAAAAAAAAATCTTGGCAATTGTTCGATGCACACTGCAGCATCAATAAAAATCAAGCAGTAGCTCTTGAGTTTTATAAAGCATAAACCATTTCAAGCTTGAGGAACAATAACTGAATATGAACAATTGTACAGTATACATGACCTTCTGATTAGAGGAAGTATGCTGAAATTGAAATTGCTCACCAGTGTTTTCCAGAAATGTGTAAATCTGAATGTATGGATTTTGTCACAAGAAGAGAGACAGCCTGCAAACATTTTACTATTATCGTTTGCGTATAGAAAACTCATAACAATGAAAAAATGCGTAGAGACTCAATCCAATGCGTAATATTATTACGCATTGGATCGACTCTCTACACATTTTTTCATTGTTATGAGTTTTCTATATACGCATGTTTTATTCGTAAATGCGAACACTGTTATAGTGAATTATCTTACCAATGTTTTTCTTAACAAAATGAGTTTGATGGTTTTGGGGAAACTACTATGTGGTAATGAAGAATGGGAAATGGGCAATGAAATGAGCAGACAGCGGGTGATTTAAGATTAAATGTTACATCTTCACTGCAAATAAACCATAAGTGTGTCATAAATAATACAAACAAAACAAAATCATGTTTGTGTTTGTTTTGTTGTATGTGAGCCACGTCTAAGACACACACAACAAAAGTACTGTTTCAGTCTGTAAATGTCACTCAGATGCCACCAGAGAAAACCATTTCCACTCCAAAATTTCATTTTTCGCCTTGCGAGAGGGGGGACACCCCCCTCTCGCGCTCTCCCCCCCCTCGTTTGCTACGCTCACTCGCCGCTCAGTCGCTTCGCTTCCTCGCAGTCCACCCGTCTACTTTCTTAAATTACCCAGCTACTTTCAATGTAAGGACAACACTGACAAGTAAATGCCATAAATGTACATGATTTTACAAATATGTTTTTGTAAAGTGAATCAAAAATGTACATGTATTTACATATCTTTATTTAGTTTCTTGAATATAGTCTGTGTGCGATAGAACAGCATCTTGTTACTGGGTGTGAAAAACCAAGCAAACAAACATTGCACCGAAATTTGGTAAAAAAAATATATATCTCGAAGAAGGAAAGTGAAAAAAAAAGTTGCCAGCATATGCCCTGTAGAAAAAAAATAATTCATGGTGAAGCACGTGGGAAAAAAAATAATGGCTCTCCACCAATCTTCCAAGCCCCCCCCCCCCCAGGATATCAAATGGTCCACCCCTAAGCGAGATGGGTCACGGGCACTCTGTTGTTCTGAATTGATAGTCTGAATAAACTAAGCTGCTTATATGTAAATACGAACTTTGATGATAACTGTGTAAGAAATTTATAACAGAATGCCGTTCAGATTGAAATACCTACTTAGCTACAAAACCAGATCAAGGTCGGACGTGTCTACGGGAACGTCACAAGCGACCACATCGACCGTATTCTTGCGATGCTAAACGTCGCGGCGGAACGACGCACGCATATATACGCGTACTATGTACGCGCGCGACCTGCACTGTGTCGTTTCACATAATGATATATATACACAAGGGTATGCAAATCATTTCTGGACGACATTATTTACCGATGATGTGAGTCGAATTCCGTCGCGAAAACGACGTATGAAATTTGAAATGACATCGTAGCACACATCAAGTTATGAAAATGACAGACATGTGGTAGATATATTCGAAATATGACCGAGAATAAATGCATCGCTAATCTAGACTCTCCACAGTCGCTGTGCCTTGTTGTGCGCGCCCACGATGGGCCTGCATTCGAAGGCTACGCTATGCAGCTGTGAGCACAGGGACGCGTTATATTCCCAGCTGTGTCATGCTCACGCTGCAACCTCTTGCGAATTGGGTACTATGAATAGTTGTACCATGGAGGTAGTACTACCTCCATGGTTGTACACACACTCGTACTCATAAGAAATCCAAGGGTGGACACCGAACAAGACCGTTTGGGAAAATCTACATTGTAACGGGTTATATGCCAACAAAACCAATAGTTATGGCCATTTCTTACGTAAAATAAATAATTTTTCGGTAACATTACCAAATAGTGCGTTTGTCATTTGAAACGGAGTGTAATTTCGCTACTTGAACAAAGGGAAAACTGCTCTGTATGCAAATTACAGGTCGCGATGTCGCAATAGATTTCTCGAGTGCTGATTGGCTATGAAGTGACGGCTTTCCTATGACGTAAGTATGTGCAAATACAAACATTGCAAACGACGTCCCAATGTTTCAACCCGGAAGTGTGGATCTCGCACAGTTTTCGACTGTTTCATGGCATTAAAGTAAGACATATGCGTACAACTAATTAAACCTAGTGCCTGTCTAACAATATGCGAAGTGTGAATATCTTTTGGGTCTTTTTTTCATATTTCAGTGATTTTTACTAAGGTTCGAGCGCGAGTCGTACGTGGTAACGTACAGACCGTACGCGTTCCGATGAATAACGCGCCATCTGTCCAATGACAGTTTCCGTTCGAAATGATTGACATACAGAGCAGTTTTCTTTCAGGTGTCCGGTTTGTGTCCACCCTTGGTGTTTTATATAAGAACAGTGGCAAAGCACTTAATCTTGAAAATACTATTTTTACAATCAGACGGAAATATAAATATTCATTAATAATTGATATGTTATTGTGAACAAGCAAACACGGAAAACAAATGTTGTAAAAGATCGAGTCATAATGTTCGAAAATGGGTACTCAAAGTACCAACATTCGTCATTCGAAAGATAACGCGTCCCTGTGGCTGTGAGCTAGTCTGGCAGAGACCCTGCGATTCGCGTTCTTCCCCTGTTCATGCTGTTGGAACACGCGCGCGCCCTTCAGAGACGCGACGCGAATCCCAGGGTCTGGACGTTCTTGCAAGCGACCGGTCGGATTTCTGCCTGATCCGGGTACTTTATAGAACACCACACATCCGTAAATCAAATAAAAAATGACAAGTACCATAGCCAAATAAAATTGAAAATGAAAAATAAAACCATACCGCGTATAGAGGTTTACTAGCTGCTAGTATATATTTCTCTCCGCCCAGTTAGATAGGTGTTTCTTTTGAAGTCACAACCCTAATGAATATTCATATACTTGCAAAAACCGACAGTCGCTGTGTCTGGCAGCGCGTAGCCTTCGAATGCAGTCCCATCGTGGGCGCGCACAAAACAAGGCACAGCGACTGTGGAGAGTCTACTGTGAGCACGCGCTGCCAGACACAGCGACTGTCAGTTTTGCAAGTATATGAATATTCATAAGGGTAGTGACGTCAAAAGAAACACCTATCTAACTGGGCGGAGAGAATATATACTAGTAACTGGTAGACTTATATACGCGGTATGTTTTTATTTTTCATTTTTCATTTTATTTGGCTATGCTACCTGTCATTTTTGTTTTGATTAACGGATGTGTGGAGTTCTATAAAGTACCCGGATCAGGCAGAAATCCGACCGGTCGCTTGCAAGAACGTCCAGACCCTGGGATTCGCGTCGCGTCTCTGAAGGGCGCGCGCGTGTTCCAACAGGGAAGAACGCGAATCGCAGGGTCTCTGCCAGACTACGCTAATCCTGACTATGTGCGTTACAAATTGCCGTTATCCGGTAGCGACTTTGGATGTTCGAACGTTGCAAAATACGCTAATATAGCAAATGCCGTTCTGAGGTTTCGTCATGCGCAGAAGAAAGGACATATTTTTTATTTCTCTTCGTAGTAAAAACCTTCCAATATAATATTCCAAAGAAGAACATTTAATTTTTTTCAGTTTTAGTGAAAGCCTTTCGATAGAACCCGGAAGATTATTTCAAATGTGCATTTCTTTTCACTCAGTCTGTTTTGGTCGAACGGAACGTGAACAAGCCTGGCAGGTCAAGGGTTACATTTTCACATTTTTTGCTTTGTTTTCATTCTGTATTTTACTTTCTATCGTCAGTGAGTTACATTTTAAAAATAAAAAAATTGTTTACCTTTTGCGGACGTTTTAGAGGGTAATAGTATCTGTCCCCCCTGTCCCCCCTTTTTTGTAACGCACATCGTCAGGTTCCATGTTCATATCTCTGAGGCCGGGACAGCTGCCAGCAGACGACAGTTCAGAGGCGCTCGCGTGCATAGCTAGCTGTCGTCGCGTGCACGTTCCATTCCAGCTGCCGCGCTCATGTACACGGCAGTCATAGCAACGTACCATCGTCATTCTACGCGCTTCATGATTGCGGTAAATACGCGCTGGTAAGAACTCTGCCGTGCATGCCGCGGTGCAGAGAGACCGGGCGTGAGAAAGAATAATCAGTTAGGTGAACAAGCAGAATGCGACTGTTTCTTTTGTATTAATAATACCTCATTTTTTTAGGCTTTTATTTTTTTTTAAATCACGATGTAAGTTCTCCAGCGGCAAACGGAAACTAAAATACGAAATCATGTTTGCACGCTTATAGGCCTACACCATCATTTAAGAACAACAGAATGCGCCCGTGGATGGGTGTGCTCGAAAACGAAGATCCATGCAAGTTTTGGATTCAAAATCGGCTGTTTTCGGCGGAGAAACTGCGCGCCGTATTTCCGAGGAGATACCAGCGGTTTTGCCTATAGCAGTCTGCAGGGGTGAGGTGGGAGGCCGTATAACGCCGGTAACACACGGCCCTGCCATGCAGAGCTTGGTCTAGAATGGGATGTGTGTCGTGAAATAGGGAATGGCATGTTGTGTTGTGAAATGAAATTCAGAAGAGCATGTTGAATTGTGAAATAGAACAAAACAGCGAGTGACAATTGAAAAGAGAAAGGGGACGCTGCGAACAAAACCACCGTTTTGGGGAGCAAAGAGACAAGTAAAAAGTCTACAATTACTGTTGATATTTAAGAAGGAGAAAATAAAACAATATATCATTGTCATTCGCGACTTGCCATACGTAGGCCCTATATGGTCAAGATGAAATGCAGGCGCG
The DNA here is from genome assembly GCF_041260155.1 of Ptychodera flava. Lineage (NCBI taxonomy): Eukaryota > Metazoa > Hemichordata > Enteropneusta > Ptychoderidae > Ptychodera > Ptychodera flava. The sequence goes on from NC_091941.1 coordinate 1,475,387, forward strand.
AAAGTCAAAATTAATTTTTCAAAAAAGCATTGGTGAAATTTTTTCTTCTCGTTCGGACCGTAATCTAATGTTTTCACATGGCTTGGTATCCCAACATTTGAAAAGAAAAGGTCATGATTTTCATAACAGAGGGGCGAGAAATTAGTCGATTGACGCGTAGATCCAGTGGCGTGATTGGCTGGAGTACGTTCTGATAATATATAGTTTTTTATGCAAATGAAAACACCTAATATGGTTGACCGATTAGACTGATTTGACCTGCGGCCAACACGTGGCCGCCTGGGAACTCGAGACCTTCACAACAAATGGAAATACCGTTTTACTTATTGGTACTCGGAGGAATTGTCTGGTGCATTTTGGTCGCTGTTGTTATATTATACACGATATACACATTTTATCAGCATTGGAAGTATTTTCACATTCCAGGACCACCTAGAGGCAGGTAAGATCATAGTATTTTTCCAGTGAAAACAAAATTTACCGCCGGGAATTTTTAACACCCATGGTAAGATCTTCTAGGTCAGAGGTCGCGGTTAAGCTTGGAGTTGCTTGTGCAATTCAACATGACACTGTAGGATTGTGCATGGATTTAGAAAAATTGATTTTTTTACGTCCATGGATTGTGCCACTGCTTCGTCAACACTCAAAATGATGGCCGCTCTACGTTGCGTTGATCGTAAACTCTCTGTTCATGCAGTACGTGTCCCATTGGAATGATGAAAGGCGGGCGGACAAGGGGATAACATAGAAAATTATACACGTATATCTACCGTCAGTGTGTGACACATTTTACTTTATAATTAATAGCGAGATTACAATCGTGCAACCCGAAAAGATTTTACTATATTTTAGCAATAACACGTACTGGTACTAGAGTTCTACGTAATACGTAGCTCTGCATGGCAGGGCTGTGTGTTACCGGCGTACGGCCTCGTACGTAACCCGGTAACCCAGGCTCCAATCAACATATATAGGCCTATTTGCTTTTCTCTGGATTTTAGATTATACGCCCGATGTGTCCGCTGTGTTTATGAGATCTGTCTAGAGACTGCCTAGACTGTTATAATGTATTAACTGTAGTGGATGGGTAGGTCTTTTACGCTATCGTATGGTCTTTTTTTCCTGCTGCCCTCACACGGGTCGATCTTTTATCGTATCATCTTTTTTTCATACACTATTTGATTTAACACATTTGCAAATATTTACTGAAATTCAGTGCGAAGCATCACACCCGGCATGCTGGATTGGGGTAGGAAGATATCCTTCAGGTGTGATTACCCATTTGGTTAAATATTGGCTAAAACTAAATAAACCAGAAAACTGATTCAAGAAGCATTATTTGAACGTAAACTGTGCACCATTGATTAATAATTGTCTGTCTAGTTCAGAGGGAGGGGGTCGTCCAATTTTAACGTTTGCAGCTGTGCGAGTATTGTATCAAGAATGTGTCGGAAAGTTCAGTATTTGATGCATGTTTATAGTTCACCAGTTTTATTTCTTTTGAATCACTGTAAGAATTCGTCAAATAAACTTTTGGTTGTGTCCCTTTGATTTTATAATGATAGCATCCCTTTTGCCCATGTTAACCATTTTCTGTACAGCTACCATCGAAAAATGTTGATATGAACAATGGATGTTGGGATATTTTGTGCAGAGCAACAGACCTATTATATGGGTCCAATTTTTAAAGGCCCAATAGCTGTATCTTGTAGCATTATTTTAGTGGTTGTACTTCCAAACTAAAACAAGTTTGTGGGAATGTATACTCATTGAGGGGTGTTTATATAAGTATAATAAACTGTCAACTGGGACTGCATGTGCAATTTTGAGGAGGATAAATAATAAATGTTTACCCAAACAAAAAATGGCGCCCTCATGCAAATAAAGCAAAAGCACTGTACGTCTTGCATATATGCATTGGAATCTTCACTAGTTCAATACAATGCATAGTGCTTCCACTTGGACATCATATGCTTTGTTAGTCCCTATGGACACCCTCAGGGGGGACTTATAGGTTTGGTCATGTCCATACATCCGTGTGTGCCGTGCGTGCATTGCGTCCTGGTCCGTTCACTCAGATATCTGAGAGATGCCTGGAGTATAATTTAATTGTTACGAGTTTTTCATGTACAGAGCCATAACTCAGGCACATCTCAACCGATTCCATTCAAAGTTGGTACAAGGACATTGATCTATATAATACAATTGCATGTCAATTTGTTTCATGATATGCTCCAATATGGCCGCATGGCAGCCATTTTGTTACAATTTTTTCATGTCCTTAGGCATAACTCAGGCATGTCTCAACTGATTTTATTGAAAGTTGTTACAAGGACATTGACCTATGTCGTGCATATCTACATTGATTTGTTTTGTGATACGATCCAATATGGCTGCCGTGCGGCCATTTTGTTATGATTTTTTCATGTACAGAGCCATAACTCAGGCACATCTCAACCGATTTTATTCAAAGTTGGTACAAGGACATTGACCTATATCATACATATGCATGTCAATTTGTTTCACGATATGATCCAATATGGCCGCATGGCTCGTCCATTTGTTAGTCCCCACAACACAGTCCGGGGGACTTATAGGTTTGGTCATGTCCGTGCGTGTGTGCGTCCGTCCGGCGTCCGTGCATGTGTGTGCGTGCGTGCATGCGTTCGTCCGTCCATTCACGCACATATCTCAGAGATGCGTGGAGCGATTTCATTCAAACTTGGTACAAGGATTACTTCACATGTCATACGCACGTCGATTTGTTTGTGATACAATGCAATATGGCGGCCATTTTGTTACGTTTTTTAGCTCACATTTGGTTTTACCAATGTGAGTTTATCGTATAGGCTGAAGTCGATGGCGTCTGTATGTATGTATGTGTGTATGTATGTATGTATGTATGTATGTATGTATGTATGTACAGTATGTCCGTCAACATCAAAAACACGCAAACTGCTGCACGTTTCAGCTTGGTATTTGGTGTGTGGATGCATCCTGGGCTATAGATGGGATTTTGTTCAAATGAAGTCTGCATTGCCAAAATTATGCAAAAGAATTAATAACTCAAGAACCGCTTTTTTGATTGCTTTGAAAATTTGTGTGCAAGTACCTTAGGTGAACCTTATACAGTTTTATGAATATTGTGCAGATATCCTTAATTTTGTATTTTTGCTGAATTTTTTTGTGATTTTTGTCATTTTCAGTAAAAATTCTTCTTCTCTGAAACCGCCAGCCCAATCGCTCTCAAATTTGGGTTGTCTCTGTGCAAGGGTGTTACTCTTCTAATTTGTTGAAATTATGACAAAATTGGGAAAATTACTATTTTTGTGCAATTTTGTTTATTTTGGTCAAAAAACCTTAGACAGTATTTCCTTTTTAAAACCACTGGACAGACAGCTTTCATATCTGGTACACAGACGTACAGAGATGACAATAGTTAGATATGTGGAAATTGTCCTGAAATATAAAAAATTGTATTTTTAAGACAATATTGTCATTTTGGTCAAGAAAACTTTATCTCAAAATAACTTGTTTGATAGCTTTGTAATTTGGTATAAAGTCCCTTGTTTGATAGCTTTGTAATTTGGTATAAAGTCCCGAAAGATGTTATTAGATAAATTTTCTGCTCAAAGTGTTGGGAAACCCCAAAATTTGTATATTTTAGGTACTTTTCTCAGTTTGTGACCTTAAATGACCTACACCAACCCAGGATATGTTGTGAGACAATTTTGAAGGCTGTGAACATAATTTTGTCATATTTGGTACCAATTTGTAGGAAAATTTGATCCAGAAAACAAAGCTGAGGTGATTTTTTTCATTTTGGACCAATTTTTGCAACTTTTCTATGTAAGACATACAAGAACTGATGAGAAATTTGGATCCAGGATAATTCCAGATGTTGTAATCACCGCCCACAGTGGAAGGCATTTCACTATCTGTAACTAACTTACAAGTGCTGTTTACATTAGAATGATAACACTCATGGCATTAATTAAAAATCTCCAAGGTTGTAAATGTACTTCCTGTCATTTGGTCTTATGTAATACCAAGGGGTGGAACATTTGATATTCAGGAGGGGGTAGGGTCTAGAAGATCGATGATGCAGCATTACTTTTTTACAGATCCCTTGTGCATTTTTGCCCACTCCCACCTTTTCTTTTTTATCAAGCCTTCTCTGTTTTTTGTTGTTGACATTTGCTTATGTATTTAGGATCTGCTTCTCCATTGCTATAGAAGCTGATATGCATGTTCCTAAAGATGACCTCCAGTACCTAAGTTGGAGACCTTATTTGCTTTTGTCATTCTTGTTTTTCTGGTTTAAATATTTCTCGAATGGACCAATTCAAACCGAATGTGAGCACATAGTGTCCTTGACGGTATTTTTTCATGTACGGAGCCATTAAGCTCAGACATATCTCAACCGATTTTATTCAAAATTGGTACAAGGACATTGACCTATTATACATATGCACATCAATTTGTTTCATATACGTTTGATATGATCTGATATGACTGCATGGCGGCCATTTTGTTTCGATCTTTTCATGTACACAGCCATAAATCAGGCATGTTTCAACCAATTTTATTCAAAGTTTGTACAAGGACATTGACCTACATCATACATATGCACGTCAATTTGTTTCACGATATGATCCAATATGGCCGCATGGCGGCCATTTTGTTACAATTTTTTCATGTACAGAGCCATAACTCAGGCATGTCTCAACCGATTAACTCAAAGTTGGTACAAGGACATTGACCTTTATCATACATACGCATGTCAATTTGTTTTACGATATGATCCAATATGGCTGCACGGCCATTTGTTACAATTTTTTCATGTTCTTAGCCATATCTCAGGCATGTCTAAACCGATTTTATTCACAGTTGGTACAAGGACATTAACCTATGTCATGCATATCCACATTGATTTTTTTTGGTGATACGATCCAATATGGCTGCCGTGCAGCAATTTTGTTACGATTTTTTCATGTACGGAGCCATAACTCGGGCACATCTCAACCAATTTTATTCAAAGTTAGTACAAGGACATTGACCTATATCATACATATGCACGTCAATTTTTTCACGATATGATCCAATATGGCTGCCGTACGGCCATTTTGTTACGATTTTTTCATGTACAGAGTTATAACTCGGACATATTTCCACTAGTAGTGTCATTCAAAGTTGGCATAAGGACATTGACCTACATGTACATGTATGTCATACATGTGCACATCAATTTGTTTAAGGTATGTAGCAGTATCATGTCAATTATTGAATTTTCGTAATTAGTCTGATATGTCAAGAAATACTGCATCAAATTTCATGAAACTTGGTACAGATGTTACGCTCACATTGCTTTAACAGTGAAAAAGAAATTTATCAGTGTCAAGTTAATTAATGTGTAATTGCATAATTTATGTAATAAACTTTCTTGATTAGAGTGATATATCCACAAATACTGCGTTAAATTTGATGAAACTTGGTACAGATTTTGATCTCATAGTGTTGTAAATACAAATCAATGACACTAAGTGGTATCATTTATATATATAAATTAATTGCTAGTTTGCATTTACATAATGGACTTTTGTTTTAGGGTGAATGACCAAAATACTGCATCAAACTTTATGAAATATGGTACTGATGATAATCTGTCAGTGTCAGGATAGGATGTTTGGCTGAGCATCCTGTCGATTAACTACTAATTGATTCATTTTAATGACCTTTTGTAATTAGTATGGTGGCTTACATTGGTTTCATGTTTTCACCACCATGGAATTCATTTTTGGCCATTAAGCCCATCTGTATCGCAGTATTTTTGGACACCGTGGCGCAAAGCGCCAAAGGTGTCCTATGTGGCCACAATGTCTGTGTGTGTGTCCATCTGTCCGTCCATCCGTCCGTAGACAGATTTTGTTCCACTCATAACTTGAGAACCCCTGAGTCCAATTATATGAAATTTGGTATGTAGCATTGTTATGATAAGATCTAGATCTGATTAGATTTGGTGGGTGTGGCTTATTAATTAAATGCTCATTAAGGCTCAAATGTACTGGTAAAAAACGTGCCAAGTATGAGTAACGAAATTTTTGTATAGCGCCATCTAGCGGTGAGAATTATCTGAACTTTGGATCTGCTACCGTCCTTGTTACTCCTATCATCATCACAGTCCCTGTGCTCCTATATCATCTTTTCCCGGTGCACGATTGTAATCTTGTACTTGAAAAAGAACTACGTCCAATTCATTAAGATTTACTGTGTACATCATGAAAACCACATCATGAATACTGATATGTGTGTGATCATTTTGGAATAAAATAAATGTATCAAGTGGTGTTTTGGAAATTCGTATGATCCGAGTCACATGTCTGACAGACTAAGTACGAACATGCTACGGCTTCTGAAAGCGCTCAGTGTGTAAGCGTGTGGGAATTTTCGAAGCATTTTTTCTCGTTTAATTTGGCAAATTATCAGCAAATACCTCAATACTTCATGGTAACCCTTTCTTCTCAATCGTTTCCTGGAGTTTCAAAGTCATACGAACGAAAATGAGTGAAAAATTTTGATGCAAAAATCGTGCATCGGCGAGAGTGGACGCCATGTTTTCAACTCTATTTTAGCCCACTGAGCCTGTGTACCGGTATACACAGCGTTCTATCTTGAGCGTAAGCGTAAAGAGACTGAAAGTATTCATATATAAATAGCCCATGATTCAAGCATTATTTTAGTGTTTTTCGTTCGAATTTTGGGCCAAATAGTCGCTTTTTTAGCGGGTTTTGAATTTTTAGCTCCCATAGCCATATGTATATATGGCAATGGAAGCTATTCTTATAGGCTAGGAAATGTCTGTATGTCTGTATGTCTGTATGTCTGTATGTCTGTCCGTCAACATCAAAAACTCCAAAACCGCAGTACATTTCATCTTGATATTTGGTGTGTACATGGATGATGGGCTGTAGATGAGATTTTGTTCAAATGAATTGTCATTGCCAAAAATATGCAAATTAAGTGAAAAAATGTAAAAACAGTCAAAATTGAAAAAACTCAATAACCACTGAGCAGATTACATGAAAAATTAGCATGTAAGTACTTTTGGCTGACATGAAATGATTGTGCACATCTTGGGTCAGTATCTTGGACTTGCTATTTTTCATGAATTTTTTTGTAATTTTCTCCAATTTTTGTCAAAAAATCTCCTGCTCTGAAACCACAAGTCCGATTGATTTGAAACTTGGTATGGAAGTGCATAGGAGTGACCTTTCCCAAATTTGGGCAAATAGTGGTGAAATTTGCATATTTTTAGTTTACACGTCCATAGACTCCCATGTATAAGGCAGATCTCCATAGACTCCCATGTATAAGGCCACGAAAAATAAAAATTCAGTTTCTCATCTTATTCATATTGCAAAAAGGATGCAGTGACACAATTTTTAGTCCCCACGGATGAAGTCCAGTGAGCTTATAGATTGGGTCATGTCCGTCTGTTCGTCCATCCGTGAGTCCATCCGTTCACGCAGATATCTCTGATATTTTGACAAAATGTCATGTGACCTTGATGACCTTTGATCTCAAATATACATATTTGTCCATAACTCAGTAACCACAAGTGCTACCACCCTTCATATATGGTATGATGGGACAGCTTATGACGGCACATATTGTACCTCATTAATTATGCACATATCTAATTTTGAGCGAGCCAATAGAGCTAGAGGTCTGATTTTTGGTATATAGGGATAACTTAGCAAAACAATTTTTTTGACAAAATGTCACGTGACCTCGGTGACCTTTGACCTCAAATATACATATTTGTCCATAACTCAGTAACCACAAGTGCTACAGCCTTCATGTATGGTATGATGGGACACCTTATGACGCCACATATTGTACCTCATTAATTATGCACATATCTAATTTGAGCGAGCCAATAGAGCTAGAGGTCTGATTTTTGGTATATAGGGATAACTTAGCAAAACAATTTTTTTGACAAAATGTCACGTGACCTCGGTGACCTTTGACCTCAAATATAGATATTTGTCCATAACTCAGTAACCACAAGTGCTACAGCCTTCATGTATGGTATGATGGGACACCTTAGGACACCACATATTGTACCTCATTAATTATGCGCATATCTAATTTTGAGCGAGCCAATAGAGCTAGAGGTCTGATTTTTGGTATATAGGGATAACTTAGCAAAACAATTTTTTTGACAAAATGTCACGTGACCTCGGTGACCTTTGACCTCAAATATACATATTTGTCCATAACTCAGTAACCACAAGTGCTACAGCCTTCATGTATGGTATGATGGGACACCTTATAACGCCACATATTGAACCTCATTAATTATGCACATATCTAATTTTGAGCGAGCCAATAGAGCTAGAGGTCTGATTTTTGGTATATAGGGATAACTTAGCAATACAATTTTTTTGACAAAATGTCACGTGACCTCGGTGACCTTTGACCTCAAATATACATATTTGTCCATAACTCAGTAACCACAAGTGCTACAGCCTTCATGTATGGTATGATGGGACACCTTATGACGCCACATATTGTACCTCATTAATTATGTGCATATCTAATTTTGAGCGAGCCAATAGAGCTAGAATTCTGATTTTTGGTATATAGGATAACTTAGCAAAACAATTTTTTTGACAAAATGTCACGTGACCTCGGTGACCTTTGACCTCAAATATACATATTGTCCATAACTCAGTAACCACAAGTGCTACAGCCTTCATGTATGGTATGATGGGACACCTTATGACGCCACATATTGTACCTCATTAATTATGTGCATATCTAATTTGAGCGAGCCAATAGAGCTAGAATTCTGATTTTTGGTATATAGGGATAACTTAGCAAAACAATTTTTTTGACAAAATGTCACGTGACCTCGGTGACCTTTGACCTCAAATATACATATTTGTCCATAACTCAGTAACCACAAGTGCTACAGCCTTCATGTATGGTATGATGGGACACCTTAGGACGCCACATATTGTACCTCATTAATTATGCACATATCTAATTTTGAGCGAGCCAATAGAGCTAGAGGTCTGATTTTTGGTATATAGGGATAACTTAGCAATACAATTTTTTTGACAAAATGTCACGTGACCTCGGTGACCTTTGACCTCAAATATACATATTTGTCCATAACTCAGTAACCACAAGTGCTACAGCCTTTCATGTATGGTATGATGGGACACCTTATGACGCCACATACTGTACCTCAATAATTATGCGCATATCTCATTCTGAGCGAGCCAATAGAGCTGGATGTCTGATTTTTGGTATATAGGGATAACTATAGGAGAGAAATTTTTTGACAAAATGTCATGTGACCTCGATGACCTTTTACCTAAAATATATGTTTATGTCAATATATAAGTAGCCACAAGTGCTATGTCCTTTGTATTTAGTAGGATGAGAGACCTTATGACACACACGCTTTACCTCATTAATTATGTACACATCTAATTCTGGGCAAGCGAATAGAGCTAGAGATCTGATTTTTTGGCATATAGGGATTAATTAGCAATATAATTTTTTTTTAGTCCCCACGGACACCGTCCGGGGGGACTTATAGGTTTGGTCATGTCCGTGCGTGTGTGCGTCCGTGCGTGCGTGCGTGCGTGTGTGCGTGCGTCCGTCCGTTCACGCAGATATCTCAGAGATGCAAGAAGCGATTTCATTCAAACTTGGTACAAGGATTACTTCATATGTCATACAGATGCACGTCAATTTGTTTTGTGATACGATCCAATATGGCCGCCAGGCGGCCATTTTATTACGATTTTTTCATGTACAGAGCCATAACTCAGACATGTTTCAACCGATTTTATTCAAAGTTGGTACAAGGACATTGACTAATGTCATAGATATGCACGTCATTTTGTTTTGTGATACGATCCAATATGGCCGCCAGGCGGCCATTTTATTACGATTTTTTCATGTACAGAGCCATAACTCAGACATGTTTCAACCGATTTTATTCAAAGTTGGTACAAGGACATTGACCAATGTCATAGATATGCATGTCGATTTGTTTTGTGATACGATCCAATATGGCCGCCAGGCGGCCATTTTATTACAATATTTTCATATACAGTGCCATAACTCAGACATGTTTTAACCGATTTTATTCAAAGTTGGTACAAAGACATTGACCAATATCATAGATATGCATGTCAATTTGTTTTGTGATACAATCCAATATGGCTGCTGTGTGGCCATTTTATTACGATTTTTTCATATGCAGAGGCATAACTCAGGCATATCTCAACCGATTTTATTCAAAGTTGGTACAAGGACATTGACCTATGTCTTACATATGTACGTCAATTTGTTATGTGATACGATCCAATATGGCCGCTAGGCAGCCATTTTATTACGATATTTTCATGTACAGAGCAATAACTCAGACATGTTTCAACGGATTTTATTCAAAGTTGGTACAAGGAGATTGACTAATGTCATACATATGCATGTCAATTTGTTATGTGATACGATCCAATATGGCTGCCTTGCAGCCATTTTATTACGATTTTTTCCTGTCGAGGGCCATAATACTCTAAGGCATATCTTAACCGATTTTATTCAAAGTTGGTACAAGGACATTAACCTATGTCATACATATGTATGTCAATTTGTTTCTTGATATGATCCAATATGGCTGCATGGCAGCCATTTTGTTACAATTTTTTCGTGTCCTTAGCCAAAACTTGGGCATGTCTCAATTAATGAAGAGGACTCTATCCTCTTAGGACATGTAATCAAAGTACCCATTAACAAGTGGGGACTGTGTCATCAACGATGACTTGTTCAAAATGTCATGTGACCTCGATGACTTTTTACCTTGATTATACATATTTATGCATAACTCAGTAACCACAAGTTCTATACCCTCCAATTTTGATAGGATATTAGACCTTAAGATGTCACATCTTGTACCTCATTTATAATGCGCATATGTATTTCTTGGCTGGCCAATACTGCTAGAGGTCTGATCTTTTTTCCCGATTTAGAACCATAACTTAGACATGCCTCATGTGTTTCAAATTAGGAACAACGACATAGACCTATGTGCCCATAGATCTCAACATATACACTCCAGTGATACTTCTTAATGACCACATTTTCCTGCCCCATCAAGACTAATACTCCTATTACAAGTGGGGACTATGTCATTGTAAATGACTTGTTGAGTTAATGGTTGTATCACAGTATTCGATATATCTAATTCTGTATTTTTTCCATTTTATATTCTGAATAATTACATTAAACATATTTCACTGTCTCTAGTACATTTCATTTAAGTATTTTCACTTCATGCACTTTATCCCTTTCACACATGTTCAAATATCTGACCAGAGAACAAACACTAAATAGTCCAGGATGGGAGCTACAGTGTCATTGACGCTATTTTTTAAAGCATCTTAAAACATTAAGATGACTTTTAATTAACAAATGAAAGAAAAAAAATAAGAAATTTAACTCATTATCTACAAAATGAAAATATTTTGTACAAGCTGAATCATGCAGCTCAAAAGCGAACGATCAATGTTTTGGACAAGTGTGAGCAATTTTCACGGGGATTCCCCAGACCTATCGTTCATAGTTGCGGCGCTCGAAAACGCAGTCAGTTTCTGTGGAACAGGATGAAATTTTCTTCAGGCGAAAGTTTCAAGTCACTCTCGAGAAAAATTACTTATTTATCAGTTTGTTATTTTACCGTTTCATGACACATTTTTGATTCAATCACTTATTGACCTGAAAAAAAACAATATTTAGTACTCTTTGTCAACAGACTTTAGTAAGTAGCTGCTGGTACGACTGTCAAAATACTATCGTTTTCAAAGTACATTTGAGTGAACTTTGTAAATTAACACTCTGAACCATAGTGTAATGTTTTGCTTGGAATTTTGTTGCTATTGAGGTTTATTCGTAGTTTTTTATAATGATTGTACGGTGGCCCAAAACTACCTGTTCTCCGCATTCAAAGTCTGCGTCGCATTCAATTGTTTTTCTCTCACATATGTCTCCTCATTCAAAGTCTGCGTCGCATTCAATTGTTTTCTCTCACATATGTCTCCGCATTCAAAGTCTGCGTCGCAATCAAATGTTTTTCTCTCACATAAGCTTATGTCTCCGCATTCAAAGTCTGCGTCGCAATTAATGTTTTTCTCTCACATATGTCTCCGCATTCAAAGTCTGCGTCGCATTCAATTGTTTTTCTCTCACATATGTCTCCGCATTCAAAGTCTGCGTCGCAATCAAATGTTTTTCTCTCACATAAGCTTATGTCTCCGCATTCAAAGTCTGCGTCGCAATCAAATGTTTTTCTCTCACATATGTCTCCGCATTCAAAGTCTGCGTCGCATTCAATTGTTTTTCTCTCACATATGTCTCCGCATTCAAAGTCTGCGTCGCAATCAAATGTTTTTCTCTCACATAAGCTTATGTCTCCGCATTCAAAGTCTGCGTCGCAATCAAATGTTTTTCTCTCACATATGTCTCCGCATTCAAAGTCTGCGTCGCAATCAAATGTTTTTCTCTCACATATGTCTCCGCATTCAAAGTCTGCGTCGCATTCAAATGTTTTTCTCTCACATATGTCTCCGCATTCCAAGTCTGCGTCGCATTCAATTGTTTTTCTCTCACATATGTCTCCGAGGTATGCCTCAGTGTACGTTATTCCGCGAAGCATAATTTCTATCGAACAGCGCTCTCAGACGGTCGCTATTGACAACGACGAACATTGTATCAAGTTATTTTCAATAGATTATCGATCGAAAATTTGTTTGGACGCCGCTTGTGCCGGCGGGCGCTCGTGTGTTTAGGTCACGTCATAAACATTTCCACAATAACCCATATATTGACTTATACACTTAAATATCAACATTGAAGGTATCCGTTGGTTTCCTGTACTGAAATTAAATCGACGACAATTTTTTTAGTTTTGGTGATACTTTTACGTACGTTTCGGCACATTTTGGCGCACCTCGGCGTAGTTTGGCGCCTGAACGGGGGGACTACACGCGAGTGAGCGAGACAACAATGTATCAATTTCGGACAAAAGGATATCGATCGATAACGTTCACTGCACGATTACAGTGGAGACTCTACGCCCGTTCGCCTCTGTTCTGTGTTATTCTTGCAGTTTACTGGGATTTTCATAGTTAATATTCGCCAAAATTTGGTATAAATTACAACAACCTGACTGGTATTTGGTCTGTATAATTTAAGAGACGCTAACCGATTAAAATGGGTCAATATTAGACCCTGATTCTGCATATGCAAACGCTGTAAGATCGCCATTTTATTGAGGGCAGGAGCAAAAATTCAGCGATCGGAAAAATAAAATGCAACTAAAACAAGTTTCGTCGAGAAATTCAAAAAACTAAAACGACAGCAATTTTGTATATATATCAAGGAAACACCGTGCCACTTTTCACTATAATTGGTTCAGAATTGAGAAATTTGAACGAGCGATAGTTGTACGGTCTGTTCAGTACATTAAACGCAATTGTTTTCTATGGGAAATCGAGCAGAGTAGACACATCGTAAAATGAAAAATACATCTGAAAAAAACCGTTGGTTTAACTTTTTCATTTCGCTGTTATTTTTTATAATATTTGGTATGACACATATCATGAAGGGTAACTAAAACTCTATGGTTTTATTTTTTTTAGTTTCCCTCTTTTTTATGTAGTGCACTACGGCCCAAAGGCGCCCCATTTTGTACGGTATATAGCGTCCCGAATTTTTGCCACACATACGTGGAGTGCGCGTTCGGAGAGTCAATTTCACCTCCCGCGTCATGTTGAAAATTTCGCCGTATTTCCTTGCTGCACATCTAAATATTAATGAAAGAGCAACAGGTCCTATTTCCCGTATATGCTGCCCTTACAATTATAATATTTGGGAAGAATTTCACAAGGGAATTCCAAAAATACGTAAGCGATAAGAGACATATGCAAAATCAAGTAAAAACACAGTCAACAGCAAAACGATCTTCAACTCGTCATTTCATAAAAAAAGAGGGAAACTAAAAAAAATAAAACCATAGAGTTTTAGTTACCCTTCATGATATGTGTCATACCAGATATTACAAAAAATAACAGCGAAATGAAAAAGTTAAACCAACGGTTTTTTTCAGATGTATTTTTCATTTTACGATGTGTCTACTCTGCTCGATTTCCCATAGAAAACAATTGCGTTTAATGTACTGAACAGACCGTACAACTATCGCTCGTTCAAATTTCTCAATTCTGAACCAATTATAGTGAAAAGTGGCACGGTGTTTCCTTGATATATATACAAAATTGCTGTCGTTTTAGTTTTTTGAATTTCTCGACGAAACTTGTTTTAGTTGCATTTTATTTTTCCGATCGCTGAATTTTGCTCTTGCCCTCAATAAAATGGCGATCTTACAGCGTTTGCATATGCAGAATCAGGGTCTAATATTGACCCATTTTAATCGGTTAGCGTCTCTTAAATTATACAGACCAAATACCAGTCAGGTTGTTGTAATTTATACCAATTTTGGCGAATATTAACTATGAAAATCCCAGTAAACTGCAAGAATAACACAGAACAGAGGCGAACGGGCGTAGAGTCTCCACTGTAATCGTGCAGTGAACGTTATCGATCGATATCCTTTTGTCCGAAATTGATACATTGTTGTCTCGCTCACTCGCGTGTAGTCCCCCCGTTCAGGCGCCAAACTACGCCGAGGTGCGCCAAAATGTGCCGAAACGTACGTAAAAGTATCACCAAAACTAAAAAAATTGTCGTCGATTTAATTTCAGTACAGGAAACCAACGGATACCTTCAATGTTGATATTTAAGTGTATAAGTCAATATATGGGTTATTGTGGAAATGTTTATGACGTGACCTAAACACACGAGCGCCCGGCCGGCACAAGCGGCGTCCAAACAAATTTTCGATCGATAATCTATTGAAAATAACTTGATACAATGTTCGTCGTTGTCAATAGCGACCGTCTGAGAGCGCTGTTCGATAGAAATTATGCTTCGCGGAATAACGTACACTGAGGCATACCTCGGAGACATATGTGAGAGAAAAACAATTGAATGCGACGCAGACTTGGAATGCGGAGACATATGTGAGAGAAAAACATTTGAATGCGACGCAGACTTTGAATGCGGAGACATATGTGAGAGAAAAACATTGATTGCGACGCAGACTTTGAATGCGGAGACATATGTGAGAGAAAAACATTGATTGCGACGCAGACTTTGAATGCGGAGACATAAGCTTATGTGAGAGAAAAACATTTGATTGCGACGCAGACTTTGAATGCGGAGACATATGTGAGAGAAAAACAATTGATTGCGACGCAGACTTTGAATGCAGAGACATATGTGAGAGAAAAACATTTGATTGCGACGCAGACTTTGAATGCAGAGACATATGTGAGAGAAAAACATTTGATTGCGACGCAGACTTTGAATGCGGAGAACAGGTAGTTTTGGGCCACCGTATGATTGTTTAAGTTAGTTATTTTTGTGTTCCTTTCCACCATCAAATATCGACAAGTATAAATCTAGCCCTAAGAGTTTTATTAACTGGTCAATTACTTTTGTTCGTTCTTGATATGTCATTAAAATATTTGTTCCCAAAGAATGACTGCATTCAATGTTTCATTGCATTAAATTTTATTTCCACTGCACTGTCTTCACACAGACCCATTGGCCACGGTGTCCACCCAAGTCTCACTTTGATTAATCACAGACCTAATTAATGAAGAGGACTCATTCCTCTCAGAGGAATTGTAATTAAAGGACAAGTGGGGACTGTGTCATTGTCTATGACTTGTTACAATATTTTCATGTCCTTAGCCATAACTCAGACGTGTATCATCGGATTTTATTCAAGGTACAAGGACATTGACCTATTAATATGATGTTGATTGGTTTCACAATCTGATGCAATATGACTGCCTTGTGGCCATTTTGTTATGATTTTGTCATGTCCCGAGCCATACTTTGGATATGTATCAACTGATTTTTAGCTCTCATTTGGTATACCAAAGAGAGCTAATCCTATAAAGTGAATCATTTCATTTGAATCTAATTTACATGTCGTCTGTGTGTATGTATGTATGTATGTATGTAAGTATGTATGAATGTCTGTTAGTCCGTCCAGATCAAAAACTCCTAAACCGCAGCAGCTACCAGCTTAGTATTTGGTGTACAGGTGCACCTAGGGGTGGAGATTTGTTCAAATGGACAGGTCAGTGTCAAAAATATGCAAATGGGTAAAAAAAAGGAAAAATCGTGCAAACTGTTTAAACTCAGCAACCGTTGGTCAGATTTGGTTAAAACTTGGTATGTAGGTTCCTTTAGGTATTCTAAATTAGGTGTGTACAACTGTGGATGATATTTGCGTGTTTGTATCTTTGGGTAATTTTTTTCAAATTTTAGTAAAAAAAATTTTTTTCTGAAACTTGTGCGAGTGCTTCAAAGTGGGTATCCATGTTTTGGGGCAATTTTCCCCATTTTGGTCAAAAATGTTTTCTCCAAAAACTACTCATCTGATGCCTTTGGTATTTGGTATGCAGGTTCATAAGGTTGATCAAAATGTGATGTATTCAAATTCTTATGAACTTTGCAATTTTGTATTTTTTTGGCAATTTTTTTCATTTTTGGTCAAAAAATGTATTTCTCAAAACTGCTCGTTTGATATCTTTGATGTTTGGTATACAGGTTCCTAGGGTTTATCTTAAAGTGGCACTCCCACTTGGTAACATTTTTAAAGCACATTTTTTTAATGCCAACGGTCGATATTTGACGTGGCGACTGCGCGCGGATCACGAGATATCGATAAAAACATGTCCTCAAAAAAGTAAAGGTTTGAATTCCGGTGGCCCACCTAAATTCAGCTTCCGAACATCGAACGTTCGGCACTGGGGCCATTGTCAACTAAGCTATGGAGAACGAGTCTACGCTTACGCTGCTGTATGCCACAGTACCACTCGTGTCGGTGATCGGTCATGCCCCTGGGGGAAAGCCTAGTCTTACTGACTCTGAGAAAAAACGGAAAACAAAGTTTCATTCCACCAGAATTCGCATAGGTGACTAGCACAGTTACGTGCGGTTGATACATAGCGGCCGCCGAGTGGTATGCATAGACGCATACCACGCGCGCGGCGTACTGTGTGGCAGACAACAAAATGTAGTCGTCAGAGGCGGCTAATATTTGACACGTAAAACGTAAAAACGATGGCATAGTGTACATTGAAGATACTATGATATAACGTTATCGAAAGTCATTAACTAGTTTTATTTCAGCCAATTCCTTATTTGCATATGTAATGAACATTTCTAATTAGGGATATACCTGTATATCTGAATTGACTTAAGCAAAGTTGATGAATCTTGCTACATATATTTAAGATACTATAATACATGTTATTGAAATTTGTTAAGCATTTTTGCTTCAGCCAATTTCTAATTTGCATATTTGATGAACTTTCTTAATTAGGGATATTTATCTGTATTGACTAGACCAAAGTCGACAAAACTTGCTATGTACATTAAAGATACTATGATACAATATTATTGAAAGTCATTTGACTTTTTTATTTCAGCCAATTCCCAATTTTCATATTTAATGAACCTTCCTAATTAGGGATATATACTGGCATTTACTTGATAAAAGTTGGGAAACATGCTGTGTACATTGATCATTATACCAGGTTATAACAGTATTGAAAGTCATTTTGCATTTTCATGTCAGCTAATTCATAATTTGCATAGCTAATAAGCTTTCACAGTTTGGCATATAGAGCTTGAAGGACTTGACCAAAGGCAATTACACATGCTATGTGGTGATACAATGACAGTACTCAAAGAAATTAATTATTTTTATTT
The DNA here is from genome assembly GCF_041260155.1 of Ptychodera flava. Classification (NCBI taxonomy): domain Eukaryota; kingdom Metazoa; phylum Hemichordata; class Enteropneusta; family Ptychoderidae; genus Ptychodera; species Ptychodera flava. The sequence goes on from NC_091941.1 coordinate 1,493,312, forward strand.
CAGCAAATTACATATTTGAATACTTAATGACCTTTAGAATGAATTCATTATGTTGATCGTAACACTTTCAATGAAGTTGCAAACATATAGCAAAGGTTCAAACTTTCACATAAATGCAATATATAATGAAACACGTGAGCATTTGTAGCTCATATCTAGTGTTACGATTTTTTCATGTACAGAGCTATAACTCAAACATATTTCCATCAGTATCATTCAAAGTTGGCACAAGGATACTGACCTATGTCATACATACGCACATCATTTGTTTCACGGCATGTAGCAGTATCATGTCAACTAGTGAATTTTCGTAAATAGTATGATATGTCAAGAAATACGACATCAAATTTCATGAAACTTTGTACAGATGTTAAGCTCACATTGCTTTAACAGTGAAAAAGACATTTATCAGTGCCAAGTTAATTAATTTGTATTGCATATGTAATGAACTTTCCTAATAAAAATGACATATCCACAAATACTGCGTTAAATTTGATGAGACTTGGTACAGATTTTGATCTCATAATGTTGTAAATAAAAACCAATGACACTAATTGGTATCATTTATGCATATAAATTAATTGCTAGTTTGCATTACATAATGGATTTTTGTTTTTAGGGTGAATGTCCAAAGTACTGCATCAAACTGTATGAAATATGGTACCGGTGATAATCTGTCAGAGTTAGGATAGGATGCAACAATTTTTGGCAGCATCCTGTCGATTAAGTACTAATTCATTCATTTTAATGACCTTTTATAATTAGTATGGTGTTTCACATTGGTTTTATGTTTTCACCACCATGGAACTCATTTTTGGCCATTAAGCCCCATCTGTATTGCAGTATTTTTAATCACAGACTTATGAATGAAGAGGACTCTTTCCTCTCATAGGACTTGTAATTAAAGTACAAGTGGGGACTGTGTCATTGTCAATGACTCGTTTTCTTCATAATGTTACCAGTTTTCAAAAATGGCGGGAGATCAAAATAACGGTTAAAATTTAAATTTACTTGTCCAATTTTTCAGTAGTAGAAGACTACATCCTTTAAATTTGTAAATTGAAAGAAAACCAGAGGAAATAGAAAGCCTTTATCAGGTCAACAAATTTTAAGAGTTACAGCTAGAGTGGCTTTAATATGCACAGCTGCATATGCCTCACCAGCAGTTCTTGTGCTCAGTAAAAATGGAATTAAGGAATGAGTGAAAAAATACAAAAACAAATCACAACCTTCTACTGAAAGGTGATCATCATTTTAAAAAAATCATTTTAAAAAAACCCAAAACTACACAAGACAGTGCTGATGGAACAAGATGTGCAGTAACTGTAATATTAAATAACAGCCATTCAGGCAGTTTTTCAGACTGGTTTTCTGCTTTGACAATATGACAAAACTAAGTGCCCATATCAAGAGGAAATTGCTTTACACTTTACACAGTGTTGAATCAAGGATCTGAGAGTTGGGGGCATTTTGGCCTACAGACTTCAATTATTGGGGGCCTTATTGAAAATTGGGGGGGGGGGGGGCATTTTTTAATTCATTAATATTTATAAGATTAATTACCCATGACTTTTTGTATTCAGGTTCTACTCTATAGTACTGAATGCATCGATTTTGATTTTACATCTGCTGTATTGATCATACTTAGATCTGATTTTGTTATAACTTTTATGAGCACAACAAACTAATTATAATCATTTGCATATTAAATGGATTTCTGCAATCAGGCTACATATCAATACTAAGTTTCACTGATTTTGACTGACCCTGCAATTAAATGATAATACGTAGCTAACATTTGGTATACGTAAATATCCCCAAAAGAGCTTACATGTTAAGTCAGTGGCATCTGTTTGTATGTCTTAAATTTACACATAATAACTTGTAAGTGTGTATATATGTACAGCCTGGGTCATTTCCAAAGTTGGTGACGCTATACCATAAATATTTTTTCCCTATCATTAGCCAATCAGTTGTCAGGGCACCATCAGTCAAAATTGTATTTCCTGGCAACCTCAACATGCATCCATGGTTATATAGGCTATAGTGTGTTGAACTCTATCTTGCCATAAACTCCTCAGCTGCACCATTCACGTAACTTTTTCATGTATTATCGTAGATCCATGTCAAATATTGTCAGTTGTGAAAGAAGGGTTTTGCCAAAACACTTGGGGTTGCACTAAGTTTGTGAAATAACAATTAATCCCACCGTATTCTGTCATAATCTCGAACAGTTCTGTGGCCACTCTGTCAACACACATTTTCAAAATCGCGTACCATTTTTAGTCTGCATCAGACAATCACAACTTAGGTATCATTTTAAAGCTCTGACACCACTCTTACTTCTAGCAAAATGAAATATGTGTACCTACACAAATAACCTTGAAAACAGTATTTCTAATAGAGATGACGAACACCTACAAAATGATTCTCGGTACTTGAGAGAAATCGATAAACTGGAGGTAGAAATGAATTGTAAATATCTCGACCGTTTTTTCCATTACCAGACTCATTGGTGGCCAAGATCTTGCGAACATGTGGATCATGTTGACATTCGAAATTTGTCGAAATTCATAAGACAGAGGCTTAATAAGCGGCCTAAACTGCGGATCACTTGTGCCACATTTGTGACCCCTCTACTTTATTAATGATGTAATCTGGTCGATGATTGGCTTATATTATCAAAATGAGTCGCTAATTTTTGAAATAACCTTGACAGATGTATGTACATGTATATCTGTTCACATCAAAAACTTGAAAACTGCAATAGCTACCTCAGGGAAGCCAGGACAAACAAACAAACAAAAAAAACAAAACAAAAAGATCAGATAAACAAACAAATAAATACAACAAACAAATAAGCAAACAAAAAAAACCAAGTAATAAATACGTACCAAATAAATGAACAATAAACCAACAAACAAAGAAGCAAATAAATAAGTAAATAAATATAACAGAAAGCTTAGTTTTGAAAAAGACAGAATAAGAAAGATCTAAGTCATAAGCTATTTTATCCATTGAAAATTTAACTTCTTACAATTTCACAAATATTATAGAAACAACCAATAAACTAACTAACTAATATTTGTGTGATTAAAAGCTGATAGTTGAAGAAAATTTAAGGGACAAATAGCTGTAACTTGCTATCAATCTTTCATTATTTTTGTCCTGGAAAACAAGTTTGTCCTGATTCTCTGTGGAAAAAGTAAGTCAAATACAAATTATCAGGACTGCAAAGACAACACACTGTCTGTGTACACCAACTATTTGGACACATGATTTCTATTGAATTCTATTTAGGATTAGATCTCATTGTCAATAACAACAATACATCTAAAGTTACATCTAACTGAGCTGTAAAGACAAGGAGATGGAGTTTACAATAATATTGGTTTTTTAGCTCCGCTGTCAGCGACGCGGAGCTTATCAAATAGGTTGATTTCGTCGTCGTCGTCGTCGTCGTCGTCCGCGTCGCGTCGTCGTCCGTCAACAATTGCCTTCTCCTCTGAAACCGCAAGTCCAATTGCTTTGAAATTTTATATGCAGTTCACTTGGGATGACCTCACTTAAGTTTGTTCAAATCGTGGTGAAATTTGCATATTTGTATTTTTGGGGCATTTTTTTGTGTTTTTGGTAAAAAAATCTTCTTCTCTGAAACCGCTTGTCCGATTGCTTTGAAATTGGATATGCAGTTTACTTAGGGTGACTTCAGTCAGATTTGTTCAAATCGTGGTGAAATTTGCATATTTGTATTTTTAAGGCAATTTTTGTCATTTTTGGTAAAAAAATCTTTAAAAATCTTCTTCTTCAAAACTACCAGTCAGATAGCTTTGATATTTGGTACATATGTCCCTAGGGATGATCTATTTCAGATTTCTTCAAATTGTACAGAAATATGCAAATTTGCATTTTTAAGGCAATTTTTGCCATTTTTGGTCAAAAAATGTATTTCTCAAAAAGTACTGGTCTGATAGTTTTGAAATTCGGTATACAGGTTTCTATAGATGAACTAAGTAATATATATTGAATTTCTGATGAAATCTGTAATTTTGTATTTTTGGGGCAATTTTTGCCATTTTTGGTCAAAAAATGTGTATTTCCAAAACTACTCATCTGATAGCTTTGCAATTTTGTATACACATTCCTACAGATCACCTTAATGATATTTATTGAAATTATGATGAAATCTGCAATTTTGTAATTTTGGGCAATTTTTGCCATTTTTGGTCAAAAAATGTGTTTCTCAAAAAGTACTGGTCTGAAAGCTTTGAAATTTGGTATACAGGTTTCTACAGATGAGCTAAGTAATATATATTGAATTTCTGATGAAATCTGTAATTTTGTATTTTTGGGGCAACTTTAGCCATTTTTGGTCAAAAAATGTGTTCCTCAAAAAGTACTCATCTGATAGCTTTGAAATTTGGTATACAGGTTTCTATAGATGAACTAAATGATATTTATGAAATTATGATGAAATCTGCAATTTTGAATTTTTTGGGCAATTTTAGCCATTTTGGTCAAAACACATGTTTCTCAAAAAGTACTGGTCTAACAGCTTTGAAATTTGGTATACAGGTTTCTATAGATGAACTAAATTTGATCTTTTGAAATTATGATGAAATCTGCAATTTTGTTGGGGGGGGGGGCAATTGTTGCCATTTTTGGTCAGAAAATTTTATTCTCAAAAATTACTCATTAGATAGCTTTGGTTGACATGTTCTTAGGGATGATCCTATGTGATACATTCAAAGTATGATGAAATCTTCAATTGTATATTTTTGCAGCTTCTATTAGCCATTTTTATCTGGCCACTGCATTGAGCTATCAAAGATTTCCACCTTCTTCATTAACATGTGTCAAAAATACATGTAGTTATTCTCTACATAAACACAGCGGAGCTATATCGGCCGCTAGGTCGCTTGTAGTTATTAAAGTTCTAACATCATGTACAGTATTAATATTCAGATGCTGGTTAAAAAGTGCAAAAAAATCATCGACTTGAGATTTCTCATGGGATATGTCACAATAATAAAGAAGTTGTAAGATTAGAGCTTACACAAAGTCATTACATTTCACAACCTGTTGTTTCTTACAAACTTGAAATCAACAATTTTTCTACCTTTGTGATATATCAGATCAAAGCAATGATAAAGTTAGTCGTATTCATAAATATGGGCCTGTTACGGTGAAAATTACCACACACAGACAGTGAATACCAGAAGCACACTATGGAGTTCATTACTAGTAACTAAAATCATTTTACCCTGCTCAGTCAGGAGCTTTCACCATATGTTTAAACCATTCTGTTTTCACAAAGGTACACAAAGTGTGGTTTCAAGCTCAACAGACAGGACTGTAATGTGACGTGGCAATGCGATGGATTCAGCACACTGTCTGCAACTTTGTGATGTTGAGAGAAGTGTTTTCCTCCACCTTCTTTTCACATTGAAGAAAAACGCTAACTTTCCTGCAATACCCCTTTTCATGCCAGACAGTATCACTTCCCCATCAGCCAAGTCAGTAAAAAACAGTATTGAGCCAAAACATGACATATTTTCCCCACTTGGCTTGCTCCGTTATAGCATCTTTAGTCCATAAAATCAAGTTTACAGTATTTATGTTTTCAACAGCCTTCAAAAGGTCAATATTATGTTAAAATACACCATATTGAATATGTTGTTTTTCACTAATTTTAACAATCTTGACCTGATGGTGAAATATAGACTTGGCAGGAAAAGGGTTAAATGTGTTGGTTCCATCAACTGTAGTTCTCTCAGTGGTGCAGCAATGACCAAGGTTAGACAGACATGTGCAGCAATCTCCCAGGTTAGATAGGCGAGTTCCTTTCAGATCTTAAGCAGTCTCTCTCATGCATTGTAAGAATGTGTCTATATATATTTGGTCTACACCTGGTCGGCAGTAACATTAAAATGTCCACCTGCATAGAATATTGGAACTCATCAGGTGACAACATATTATTAAGCTCTTGAGCAAATCTACTGTACCCACATGTTCACAAGTTTACAACCAGATATGAACTGAATATGCTCACGTGTTTTACAACAGGTTCATTATTATTGCAGTTATGTGTAAATTTGAACCTTTGGCACATGTTTGCAACTTCATTGAAAGTATTATGATCAACATAATGAACAATATTCACCGCCGATTAACTCTAAAAGATCATGAAGTATACAAATACATAATTAGCTAGAATAAAAATACCTTCTTTGACTGCTGTCATTGTACCACCACTTTATATAGCAAGTGTAATTACCTTTAGCCAAGTCCTTCAAGCCATATATGCCAAACTGTGAAAGCTCATTAGATATGCAAATTATAAATTAGCTGACATGAAAATGTGAAATGACTTTCAATATTGTTTTAACCTGGTATAATCATCAATGTACACAGCATGTTTTGCCAACTTTGATCAAGTAAATTCCAGTATATATCCCTAATTAGAAAAGATCATTGAAAATGCAAATTAGGAATTGGCTGAAGGAAAAATGCTTAATGACTTTCAATAATGTTGTATCATAGTATCTTTAGTGTATATAGCAAGTTTCATCAACTTTGGTCCAGTCAATTCAGATATATATCCCTAATTAGCAAAGTTCATTAAATATGTAAATTAGGAATTGGCTGAAGTGAAAATGCAATAATGCTGTATCATAGTATCTTTAATG